>NC_141826.1:25709613-25869613 GCF_982586985.1 Callionymus lyra | reverse complement strand
CACTGACTCTGTTCTGTGAGAGAAACACCTTCAAACACTGACTCTGTTCTGTGAGAGAAACACCTTCAAACACTGACTGTTCTGTGAGAGAAACACCTTCAAACACTGACTGTTCTGTGAGAGAAACACCTTCAAACACTGACTCTGTTCTGTGAGAGAAACACCTTCAAACACTGACTCTGTTCTGTGAGAGAAACACCTTCAAACACTGACTCTGTTCTGTGAGAGAAACACCTTCAAACACTGACTGTTCTGTGAGAGAAACACCTTCAAACACTGACTGTTCTGTGAGAGAAACACCTTCAAACACTGACTCTGTTCTGTGAGAGAAACACCTTCAAACACTGACTCTGTTCTGTGAGAGAAACACCTTCAAACACTGACTGTTCTGTGAGAGAAACACCTTCAAACACTGACTGTTCTGTGAGAGAAACACCTTCAAACACTGACTCTGTTCTGTGAGAGAAACACCTTCAAACACTGACTGTTCTGTGAGAGAAACACCATCAAACACTGACTCTGTTCTGGGAGAGAAACACCTTCAAACACTGACTGTTCTGTGAGAGAAACACCTTCAAACACTGACTGTTCTGTGAGAGAAACACCTTCAAACACTGACTCTGTTCTGTGAGAGAAACACCTTCAAACACTGACTGTTCTGTGAGAGAAACACCTTCAAACACTGACTCTGTTCTGTGAGAGAAACACCTTCAAACACTGACTGTTCTGTGAGAGAAACACCATCAAACACTGACTGTTCTGTGAGAGAAACACCTTCAAACACTGACTGTTCTGTGAGAGAAACACCTTCAAACACTGACTCTGTTCTGTGAGAGAAACACCTTCAAACACTGACTCTGTTCTGTGAGAGAAACACCTTCAAACACTGACTCTGTTCTGTGAGAGAAACACCATCAAACACTGACTCTGTTCTGTGAGAGAAACACCTTCAAACACTGACTCTGTTCTGTGAGAGAAACACCTTCAAACACTGACTCTGTTCTGTGAGAGAAACACCTTCAAACACTGACTGTTCTGTGAGAGAAACACCTTCAAACACTGACTGTTCTGTGAGAGAAACACCTTCAAACACTGACTCTGTTCTGTGAGAGAAACACCTTCAAACACTGACTCTGTTCTGTGAGAGAAACACCTTCAAACACTGACTCTGTTCTGTGAGAGAAACACCTTCAAACACTGACTCTGTTCTGTGAGAGAAACACCTTCAAACACTGACTGTTCTGTGAGAGAAACACCTTCAAACACTGACTCTGTTCTGTGAGAGAAACACCTTCAAACACTGACTGTTCTGTGAGAGAAACACCATCAAACACTGACTCTGTTCTGTGAGAGAAACACCTTCAAACACTGACTGTTCTGTGAGAGAAACACCTTCAAACACTGACTGTTCTGTGAGAGAAACACCTTCAAACACTGACTCTGTTCTGTGAGAGAAACACCTTCAAACACTGACTGTTCTGTGAGAGAAACACCTTCAAACACTGACTCTGTTCTGTGAGAGAAACACCTTCAAACACTGACTGTTCTGTGAGAGAAACACCATCAAACACTGACTGTTCTGTGAGAGAAACACCTTCAAACACTGACTGTTCTGTGAGAGAAACACCTTCAAACACTGATTCCAAATGAAGAATATATGACAAGAATTGAGAACAAACGTGATAAGTTTTCTCCCAATTGTTAAGAACCTCAGATGTTGCTAGAACGAGACACAGTTATTGAATTCTTCAACTGCTGCAGTATATTATGGGACATAGTTACTTGAGACTATAATAAAGATAATAACATGAAATGAAGTTTCACATTTTAAAACTCAACCATACAAGTATTTTGCCATTTTTTAAGGAATTGATTACACACAGAGAAATTGTGTTGAATTGATCATGTGACACTGTAAAGATTAATTTGAATTTAAAGGTTGAAACATTGTTTTCCCTGAAGATCAGTTGATCTAAGATTCTTATCTCCTCGATCATGAAGGTTTTTAGTCAAATTCCTGTTGTTCCTGAAGTTAGCATGTAGCGCTGCTAGCTTCCCTCGTGATCCCAAACTCTTCTGGTCGAGACTTTGATTCTTGAACTTTTCATATCAAACTGAGGAAATGTTGACAACAAACACAAACAGATTTAAACAATATAATAATCAACTTAATCATAGATGTTGAACCAGCTACTTTTAATTATCACTCCATTAGCACGTGTTAGCATGTGTTAGCGTGACATGCTAAAAGCCATGAAAGTAACAGAGGTGAGGAAACTTGTTTTTATCAATAAATGACCTCTAAATAAAGACATTAAAAATATATAAAAATGTGACTTGAATTAGTTTCTTCGTTTCAGAGAATATTTTTAACCGTAATAAACCTTAACCTTCTGTTCCGGCTGCGTGTGCCGACGTCTAACTCTTTCCTAATTGTTTTCCAGGTTCGGATGGAAACACATCCATGGTTTCCTCTTCGTCGGCTCAGGATCATGTTTCCTCCCGACAGACACCTGAGGCTGCTTTGACAGTTTAAAGAGTCTCGGCCTCGTAAACACTGACAACATCTGTTGGTGATAAATCCAACGTTTCCTAAATCACTTGTTGTCTCTGACGGTCAAGTGTTCCAGATCTACCTGCTCAATCCTAACACTGACGCCAGGAAACAAGTCGTCTGTGGTTTTATGATGGAAAGAAGCTGCAAAGTCTGGAGGAAACAAGTATCACTTCCAGATGAAAGGAAATTCCTGAGACACACTGTGGCTCCTGTTTGAAGACTCGGAGGACGAGGAAGCGTCACACTCTGTGATCACTCTCTGTGATCACTCCACGTCACACTCTGTGATCACTCCACGTCACACTCTGTGATCACTCTCTGTGATCACTCCACGTCACACTCTGTGATCACTCCACGTCACACTCTGTGATCACTCTCTGTGATCACTCCACGTCACACTCTGTGATCACTCCACGTCACACTCTGTGATCACTCCACGTCACACTCTGTGATCACTCTGTGTGATCACTCCACGTCACACTCTGTGATCACTCTGTGTGATCACTCCACGTCACACTCTGTGATCACTCCACGTCACTCTCTGTGATCACTCCACGTCACACTCCATGATCACTCCACATCACTCTCCATGATCACTCCACGTCACACTCTGTGATCACTCCATGTCACTCTTTGTGATCACTCCACGTCACACTCCATGATCACTCCACGTCACACTCCATGATCACTCCACGTCACACTCTGTGATCACTCCACGTCACACTCTGTGATCACTCCATGTCACTCTTTGTGATCACTTCACGTCACACTCCATGATCACTCCACGTCACACTCTGTGATCACTCCACATCACGCTCTGTGATCACTCCACGTCACTCTCTGTGATCACTCCACGTCACACTCTGTGATCACTCGACGTCACTCTCCATGATCACTCCACGTCACACTCTGTGATCACTCCACGTCACTCTCTGTGATCACTCCACGTCACACTCTGTGATCACTCCACGTCACACTCTGTGATCACTCCACGTCACACTCTGAGATCACTCCACGTCACACTCTGTGATCACTCCACGTCACACTCTGTGATCACTCCACGTCACTCTCTGTGATCACTCCACGTCACTCTCTGTGATCACTCCACGTCACACTCTGAGATCACTCCACGTCACTCTCTGTGATCACTCCGCGTCACGCTCTGTGATCACTCCACGTCACACTCTGTGATCACTCCACGTCACACTCTGTGATCACTCCACGTCACACTCTGTGATCACTCTCTGAGATCACTCCACGTCACACTCCATGATCACTCCACGTCACACTCCATGATCACTCCATGTCACACTCTGTGATCACTCCACGTCACACTCTGTGATCACTCCACGTCACACTCTGTGATCACTCTCTGAGATCACTCCACGTCACACTCCATGATCACTCCACGTCACACTCCATGATCACTCCACGTCACACTCTGTGATCACTCCACGTCACACTCTGTGATCACTCCACGTCACTCTCTGTGATCACTCCACGTCACTCTCTGTGATCACTCCACGTCACACTCTGTGATCACTCCACGTCACTCTCTGTGATCACTCCACGTCACTCTCTGTGATCACTCCACGTCACTCTCTGTGATCACTCCACGTCACTCTCTGTGATCACTCCACGTCACACTCTGTGATCACTCTCTGTGATCACTCCACGTCACTCTCTGTGATCACTCCACGTCACACTCTGTGATCACTCTCTGTGATCACTCCACGTCACTCTCTGTGATCACTCCACGTCACTCTCTGTGATCACTCCACGTCACACTCTGTGATCACTCTCTGTGATCACTCCACGTCACTCTCTGTGATCACTCCACGTCACTCTCTGTGATCACTCCACGTCACTCTCTGTGATCACTCCACGTCACACTCTGTGATCACTCTGTGTGATCACTCCACGTCACACTCTGTGATCACTCCATGTCACTCTCTGTGATCACTCCACGTCACACTCTGTGATCACTCTGTGTGATCACTCCACGTCACACTCTGTGATCACTCCACGTCACTCTCTGTGATCACTCGACGTCACACTCTGTGATCACTCTGTGTGATCACTCCACGTCACAACCTGTGATCACGTCACGTCACTCTCTTAGATCACTCCACGTCACACTCTGTGATCACGTCACGTCACTCTCTTAGATCACTCCACGTCACGCTCTGTGATCACTCCACGTCACACTCTGACATCACTCCCCATCACACTCTGTGATCACTCCACGTCACACTCCATGATCACTCCACGTCACACTCCATGATCACTCCACGTCACACTCCATGATCACTCCACGTCACACTCTGTGATCACTCCATGTCACTCTTTGTGATCACTTCACGTCACACTCCATGATCACTCCACTTCACACTCTGTGATCACTCCACGTCACACTCTGTGATCACTCCATGTCACTCTTTGTGATCACTTCACGTCACACTCCATGATCACTCCACGTCACTCTCTGTGATCACTCCACATCACTCTCTGTGATCACTCCACGTGACACTCTGTGATCACTCCACATCACTCTCTGTGATCACTCCACGTCACACTCTGTGATCACTCCACGTCACACTCTGTGATCACTCCACATCACTCTCTGTGATCACTCCACGTCACTCTCTGTGATCACTCCACGTCACACTCTGACATCACTCCACGTCACACTCTGTGATCACTCCACGTCACACTCTGACATCACTCCACGTCACACTCTGTGATCACTCCACGTCACACTCTGACATCACTCCACGTCACTCTCTGTGATCACTCCACATCACACTCTGTGATCACTCCACGTCACACTCTGACATCACTCCACGTCACACTCTGTGATCACTCCACGTCACACTCTGACATCACTCCACGTCACACTCTGTGATCACTCCACGTCACACTCTGACATCACTCCACGTCACACTCTGTGATCACTCCACGTCACACTCTGACATCACTCCACGTCACTCTCTGTGATCACTCCACGTCACTCTCTGTGATCACTCCACGTCACTCTCTGTGATCACTCCACGTCACTCTCTGAGATCACTGTGATTCAGACTGTACGTCTCCTGTTCCTCAACAAACTGAATTAGAAGTTTGATGATCATGGGAGAGAGACATGAGTTCTTAAGTCTCCATGACGCCTTTAAATAATCTGCACTTTATCGACTAAACACACATTTTCAAGCTCTTATCATCAAGTGTTAATATGGCTGGCTTGTCCAGTTCCAACATCTGATTGTGCCCAAATATATACTTAGTTCCAAAGTGCTAAACTTGAGCATATTTTAAGCAGCAATAAGTATTTTTTATGTGTTCATTAGAAGATGCTACATTTATGTTTGTTTGTTTTACCTTAAAATGTGATTTAAATTGAAACTATATCAAGTAAACATTGCTAATATCACTGGCTACGTTTCAACATATTGTGTCAATAAATGTTTGTCCAGATAAAGAAAACACAACATTTATTGACAACATGTGTCAATAAAGTTTTCTTGAAACTATCACCTGCACGTTACTATAAAGAAAACTTGTCAATATCGTGTCAATAAAGTTTTGTCATCGTTGAGTGACGGCAGCATGTTTGATGTTTTGTATTAAGATGAAGATATTACCATTTTATATTGTATAAAATACTACATTATTTTAGGATACACATCTTTTTTACTCAATAGTATTTGTTTATCATTGTTTTTTTCCTTCATGTTTATTTCATCTTCATTTCATGATCATGACTCCGTCAGTAAAACTGCGTCTCAGCTCGAGTCGAGTTGATTTTCTCCGAGCGTGAAGTTTTGAATCAGGAATGTCATGAAAGCGATGACGAGTCGAAGCCTGTGAACGTTTCTGTGGATCTTCTCTCAGGTGCCGTCGAGGATTTGCTGCTCTGGGATCACAAGTTTTCCTTCTGACCGATTAATCTGATGTTTGATCCCAACTTCAAACAGGAGAACGTTCCAGCGCGACCCGCTGTCACCAGGACTGAACCTGAGCCACCAAAGAACTCCAGGAATGTTCCTCGTTTTTTTTTTTCCTTCCCCGTGCAGCTTCTGATCCATCCTTCTGTTTTCCACTCGTCGTCCTGCAGACGAACTCCAGCTCCCATCCGCAGCTCCTGGTTCTCCTGCAGGGCCTCGTGGGGAACTCATGGAGATCAGCTCCGATGTCTCCTCGTGATGTCATCGCACTTTGGCGGCGGCGGAAGAAAAGAAGAAAAACGACTGAAGAAAAACAGAATGAAGAATGAGAACTGATGGAGATGAGGGTGGAGGGTGACCTGGACTCACTCCGGCTCGACACGCGTCACGTCGTCATGTTTTATCACTTCATTAGCTGTCAATCACTCGCAGGTGTCACATGATTGTTGTTCAGTTCAGACGAGAAAAGATATTTCCTCGAGTCTACGTGTCGTGACGAGTCAAAATCATACGACCTTCATATGGAGGAGGATTTATGATTCAATGGAAAAAACAAAAGTCAGAAACATGTCTTCCAAGTGAAGAAGTTAATGAGGTTAATGTCAACTACATCCGAGTCAACAACAATCAATGTTACCAAGTCAACAACTAATGTTACCAAGTCAACAATCAATGTAACAAAGTCTGCAACTGATGTTACAAAGTCAACTATCTATGTTACCAAGTCAACTATCTATGTTACCAAGTCAACAACTAATGTTACCAAGTCAACAATCAATGTAACAAAGTCTACAACTGATGTTACAAAGTCAACTATCTATGTTACCAAGTCAACAACTAATGTTACCAAGTCAACAACTAATGTTACCAAGTCAACGATCCATGTTACCAAGTCAACATCAATGTAACAAAGTCAACAACTAAAGTTACCAAGTCAACAATCGATGTAACAAAGTCTACAACTAATGTAACCAAGTCAACAATCAATGTAACAAAGTCTACAACTAATGTTACCAAGTCAACAACTAAAGTTACCAAGTCAACAATCGATGTTACCAAGTCAACAACTAAAGTTACCAAGTCAACAATCGATGTTACCAAGTCAACCATCGATGTTACCAAGTCAACGATCCATGTTACCAAGTCAACATCAATGTAACAAAGTCCACAACTAATGTTACCAAGTCAACATCAATGTAACAAAGTCCACAACTAATGTTACCAAGTCAACAATCAATGTTACCAAGTCTACAACTGATGTTACAAAGTCAACAATCAATGTAACAAAGTCCACAACTAATGTTACCAAGTCAACAATCAATGTAACAAAGTCTACAACTGATGTTACAAAGTCAACAATCAATGTAACAAAGTCTACAACTGATGTTACAAAGTCAACTATCTATGTTACCAAGTCAACAACTAATGTTACCAAGTCAACCATCGATGTTACCGAGTCAACATCAATGTAACAAAGTCCACAACTAATGTTACCAAGTCAACAATCAATGTAACAAAGTCTACAACTGATGTTACAAAGTCAACAATCAATGTAACAAAGTCCACAACTAATGTTACAAAGTCAACAATCAATGTAACAAAGTCAACAACTAATGTTACCAAGTCAACAATCAATGTAACAAAGTCCACAACTAATGTTACCAAGTCAACAATCAATGTAACAAAGTCAACAACTAATGTTACCAAGTCAACAATCAATGTAACAAAGTCCACAACTAATGTTACCAAGTCAACAATCAATGTAACAAAGTCCACAACTAATGTTACCAAGTCAACAATCAATGTAACAAAGTCCACAACTAATGTTACCAAGTCAACACTCAATGTAACAAAGTCCACAACTAATGTTACCAAGTCAACAATCAATGTAACAAAGTCCACAACTAATGTTACAAAGTCAACAATCAATGTAACAAAGTCTACAACTGATGTTACAAAGTCAACTATCTATGTTACCAAGTCAACAACTAATGTTACCAAGTCAACCATCGATGTTACCGAGTCAACGATCCATGTTACCAAGTCAACATCAATGTAACAAAGTCCACAACTAATGTTACCAAGTCAACAATCAATGTAACAAAGTCCACAACTAATGTTACCAAGTCAACAATCAATGTTACCAAGTCAACAACTAATGTTACAAAGTCAACTATCTATGTTACCAAGTCAACAACTAATGTTATCAAGACAACGATCCACGTTACCAAGTCCACATCAATGTAACAAAGTCTAAAACTAATGTTACCAAGTCAACCATCGATGTTACCAAGTCAACAATCGATGTTATCAAGTCAACATCAATGTAACAAAGTCTACAACTAATGTTACCAAGTCAACAACTAAAGTTACCAAGTCAACAATCGATGTTACCAAGTCAACCATCGATGTTACCAAGTCAACGATCCATGTTACCAAGTCAACATCAATGTAACAAAGTCAACAACTAAAGTTACCAAGTCAACAACTAAAGTTACCAAGTCAACAATCGATGTTACCAAGTCAACCATCGATGTTACCAAGTCAACGATCCATGTTACCAAGTCAACATCAATGTAACAAAGTCAACAACTAAAGTTACCAAGTCAACAATCGATGTTACCAAGTCAACAACTAATGTTACCAAGACAACGATCCATGTTACCAAGTCAACAACTAATGTTACCAAGTCAACAACTAAAGTTACCAAGTCAACAATCGATGTTACCAAGTCAACCATCGATGTTACCAAGTCAACGATCCATGTTACCAAGTCAACATCAATGTAACAAAGTCCACAACTAATGTTACCAAGTCAACAATCAATGTAACAAAGTTTACAACTGATGTTACAAAGTCAACAATCAATGTAACAAAGTTTACAACTGATGTTACAAAGTCAACAATCAATGTAACAAAGTCTACAACTGATGTTACAAAGTCAACTATCTATGTTACCAAGTCAACAACTAATGTTACCAAGTCAACCATCGATGTTACCGAGTCAACGATCCATGTTACCAAGTCAACATCAATGTAACAAAGTCCACAACTAATGTTACCAAGTCAACAATCAATGTAACAAAGTCCACAACTAATGTTACCAAGTCAACAATCAATGTTACCAAGTCAACAACTAATGTTACCAAGTCAACAATCAATGTAACAAAGTCTACAACTGATGTTACAAAGTCAACTATCTATGTTACCAAGTCAACAACTAATGTTACCAAGTCAACGATCCATGTTACCAAGTCAACATCAATGTAACAAAGTCCACAACTAATGTTACCAAGTCAACAATCAATGTAACAAAGTCTACAACTGATGTTACAAAGTCAACAATCAATGTAACAAAGTCTACAACTGATGTTACAAAGTCAACTATCTATGTTACCAAGTCAACAACTAATGTTACCAAGTCAACCATCGATGTTACCGAGTCAACGATCCATGTTACCAAGTCAACATCAATGTAACAAAGTCAACAACTAATGTTACCAAGTTAACAATCGATGTTACCAAGTCAACAACTAATGTTATCAAGTCAACGATCCACGTTACCAAGTCAACATCAATGTAACAAAGTCTAAAACTAATGTTACCAAGTCAACCATCGATGTTACCAAGTCAACGATCGATGTTATCAAGTCAACATCAATGTAACAAAGTCAACAACTAAAGTTACCAAGTCAACAACTAAAGTTACCAAGTCAACAATCGATGTTACCAAGTCAACCATCGATGTTACCAAGTCAACGATCCATGTTACCAAGTCAACATCAATGTAACAAAGTCAACAACTAAAGTTACCAAGTCAACAATCGATGTTACCAAGTCAACAACTAATGTTACCAAGACAACGATCCATGTTACCAAGTCAACATCAATGTAACAAAGTCTAAAACTAATGTTACCAAGTCAACAATCGAAGTTACCAAGTCAACGATCGAAGTTACCAAGTCAAGTACAGCTTCTTCCAAGTCAACCACAAACACTGCCAAGTCAGCAACAGGTTCCTTCTCAAGTGTCGTGCCACAGAAAACTATGAGTCAAGTCAGAGATGAATCTTCACAATGAAAGGATCCAAGTTAACTCGCCTTCCAGGTCAGTAACAACCAAGTCAACTTTAGTCTCTGTCCAGTTTACTAGTCTCTACATTGACTTGTTAACCTGAATCCTGGAAAAGGAACATCAGATCCTTCAAACCAACAACTCTTTGACTCGAGTGAAGAAAATCTAATTTTTATCAACATTACGAGTGTTTTCTCTCATCGACCCTGAAACGAGACGTGACCCTGAAAAGCAAACTTGTCTTCTGGGGGATTAACAAAGTATTATTCTCTCCGTGAAGATAAACATTTCTGTGATCACGAGGTCCTGGACTTTCATCATAGTTTAGTTTGGTTCCAGATTATTGAGACGTCGCTAACATCACGTCACCAGCAGCTGAACCACGTTCAGAGTTATTACCTCCAGAAAATCATGATTGAAAAGAGCTCAGACTGTTTGTGACAGAAACTGAAACGTTGTGTGTGGATCAGTGAAGACACACAAGTGTGTGTGTACACAAGATGGAGTGAGGCTGTAGAAGGACACAAGAGTGAGATAGAGTGAGACTGTATACTGTATAAGGACACAAGAGTGAGATAGAGTGAGACTGTAAGAGGACAAGAAAGTGAGATGGAGTGAGACTGTATAAGGACACAAGAGTACGTTGGAGTGAGACTGTATAAGAACACGAGAGTGAGATAGAGTGAGACTGTATAAGGACAAGAAAGTGAGATGGAGTAAGACTGTAAGAGGACAAGAAAGTGAGATGTAGTGAGACTGTATAAGGACAAGAAAGTGAGATGGAGTGAGACTGTATACAAGGACACAAAGGTGAGATCGAGTGAGACTGTAAGAGGACAAGAAAGTGAGATGGAGTGAGACTGTATACAAGGACACAAAGGTGAGATGGAGTGAGACTGTAAGAGGACAAGAAAGTGAGATGGAGTGAGACTGTATAAGAACACGAGAGTGAGATAGAGTGAGACTGTATAAGGACAAGAAAGTGAGATGGAGTGAGACTGTAAGAGGACAAGAAAGTGAGATGTAGTGAGACTGTATAAGGACAAGAAAGTGAGATGGAGTGAGACTGTATACAAGGACACAAAGGTGAGAGGGAGTGAGACTGTAAGAGGACAAGAAAGTGAGATGGAGTGAGACTGTATAAGGACACAAGAGTGAGATGGAGTGAGACTGTATAAGGACACAAGAGTGAGATGGAGTGAGACTGTAAGAGGACAAGAAAGTGAGATGTAGTGAGACTGTATAAGGACAAGAAAGTGAGATGGAGTGAGACTGTAAGAGGACAAGAAAGTGAGATGTAGTGAGACTGTATAAGGACAAGAAAGTGAGATGGAGTGAGACTGTATATAAGGACACAAATGTGAGATGGAGTGAGACTGTATAAGGACACAAAGGTGAGGTGGAGTGAGACTGTAAGAGGACAAGAAAGTGAGATGAGTGAGACTGTATAAAAGGACACAAAGGTGAGATGGAGTGAGACTGTATACAAGGACACAAAGGTGAGTTAGAGTGAGACTGTATAAGGACACAAGAGTACGATGGAGTGAGACTGTATAAGAACACGAGAGTGAGATAGAGTGAGACTGTATAAGGACAAGAAAGTGAGATGGAGTGAGACTGTATACAAGGACACAAAGGTGAGATGGAGTGAGACTGTATAAGGACACAAGCGTGAGATGGAGTGAGACTGTATAAGGACACAAGAGTGAGATGGAGTGAGACTGTATAAGGACAAGAAAGTGAGATGGAGTGAGACTGTATACAAGGACACAAAGGTGAGGTGGAGTGAGACTGTAAGAGGACAAGAAAGTGAGATGGAGTGAGACTGTATATAAGGACAAAAAGGTGAGATGGAGTGAGACTGTAAGAGGACAAGAAAGTGAGATGAGTGAGACTGTATAAAAGGACACAAAGGTGAGATGGAGTGAGACTGTATACAAGGACACAAAGGTGAGATGGAGTGAGACTGTATACAAGGACACAAAGGTGAGTTAGAGTGAGACTGTATAAGGACACAAGAGTACGATGGAGTGAGACTGTATAAGAACACGAGAGTGAGATAGAGTGAGACTGTATAAGGACACAAAGGTGAGATGGAGTGAGACTGTATAAGGACACAAGCGTGAGATGGAGTGAGACTGTATAAGGACACAAGAGTGAGATGGAGTGAGACTGTATAAGGACAAGAAAGTGAGATGGAGTGAGACTGTATACAAGGACACAAAGGTGAGGTGGAGTGAGACTGTAAGAGGACAAGAAAGTGAGATGGAGTGAGACTGTATATTAGGACACAAAGGTGAGGTGGAGTGAGACTGTAAGAGGACAAGAAAGTGAGATGGAGTGAGACTGTATACAAGGACACAAAGGTGAGGTGGAGTGAGACTGTAAGAGGACAAGAAAGTGAGATGGAGTGAGACTGTATACAAGGACACAAAGGTGAGGTGGAGTGAGACTGTAAGAGGACAAGAAAGTGAGATGGAGTGAGACTGTATATAAGGACACAAAGGTGAGGTGGAGTGAGAGTGGGAGCTTCTGGTTACCGTGGCGATGACAGACAAACAGGAGGAAGGAACAAATCATCAGGAGAAACAAGTGCAAATATTTACAGCCTCAGAGGAACATTCTCGCTGGACCTCGACTGAGGGCACCTGAGGACAGAGATTCATCCTCGTTTCTACTTCATCTGTTTAAGGTTAAAACCTTTCATCGTGATCGTGGGTTTGAATCTCTACCTTAAACTGTTGAGCAACACACGCACACACACACACACACACACACACACACACACACACACACACACTCCTACAGAGGAAGTTAAGGCGCCTGGAATGTTCAGGAATGTTATCACCTGTAGAACCTCCACAATGAATCAAACAAGTGACTTTTAAGAGCTTTGAAAACACTGAGGCTTCTGTGTAGGTGTGTGTGTAAGTTAGTGTTAACGTGTGTGTGTGGGTGTGTGTTCAAACATGCATGTGTCACGTCAACCTCTTTTTATTGTTGTTAAGAAGATCCACAAGGTTCTTGTCTTGGTCCTTCTGATTTTCTTCAAAAAACCCTTCAATCTACAAAGTAAGTTTGTGTTAAAGTGAAGACATTTCCATAGTTATAAAAATAATTAATTGACACAAAATACGATATTTGTGGCCAAAAAAACTATATATTTTCTTGTGTTGATAATTGAAGAGACTATTTTAAAATCCAATCAAAAATAGAGAAAAAAAAGTCATAAAGCAGCAAAAACAATTTGTGTAACTTAATTGTGTTTACTTTTACCTTAACATGTTTGTTCTCGTGTCCCTCTTTAAGTCAACAAGGAGTTGTTGACATTTTCACATGTTTGAATGAGTTTTGTCCTGATTTATCAAACATTCCAGAGTCGAACAAAAGTGTGTGTCGTCCCTCAGGAGGAATCATCAGAGGGTTGAGGGTTGAGATCCAAGTGTCGTCTGCAGCAGCTCATGACCTACATGTTGTGTTAGCGTCGCACAACAGAAGCTGCTTCACTCCACACTTCTGCTCCAGACGTGGATGAAGTGCTGAGTCCATATGAACTCATGTTTTCATGGAGGTTAAAGAAATGAAAAATTAGAGAACGTGGTTTCCTCGGTCGCATTCTTTCCTTCATCAGGAATCTACTGAGGTTTGGCTTCGCGCTGCAAACTGAGGCCTTTTTCCTGAGCGTCGGGTCTGGAGCGCCGCGAACCCCCGACTCTTCAAACAACAACCCAACAATCAGCTTCCAGCAGAGGAACCTCCGGCCGACGTCAGGACCGAACATTCCACACGGAAACTAATTGGAAAACGATCTGGAGGTTTTTTCCACAGTCCTCGGGACGAGAACCTGCCTGATGGAGAAAATCCACTGTTTGGTTTGAGAACGAAGAGGCGACGCAGCCAAAGAAAACTGGCCGTAAACCTCGGAGCGAAGGCGACTTGGAGCCGAGATGAAGATGTTCTGGAGCTGAAGAATTCCTGCTTGTGTGGTTTTGGATTCGCAAATACTTCACTAATGACCAGATGATCCTGAGGAACAGCAGCAGAGAAACTTCCTGTCATTCTGAAGATGAACGTCATGATCGTGTCCAACGTTCAGAATCCATTACGAGGAGAGAAGCCAGAGGAACATTCTTGTTTCTCACAGTTTCATACACTTCACCTCAAATATATCAAATACACAATACAATAAATACATGTAGCATGTTACACACTGTGATGTTTATCAACCAGTAATAAAAAAAATTGGTTGTTTGTTGTTGAAAAATAGACAAATATGGTTAAGTTTGACTCAAAATGAGGTTAAAACGACATCAAGGAATAATCATAACAACATAAAACTATATATTACTGATATAATCTATATATTATTACATGTTGCTACATTTAACTGTAAGAAATGTTTCATTTTGGGTTTTTTAAATAATTAAAAAAGAAGATTATTGATTATTATTATGTTTTTAATATTTTAAAATGTGAGAAAAACGTTTTTAAAATTGTTAAATTAAACAATAATTAACCACAATTAATTGACCTACACTGAATAAGAGAAAATGCAGAAACACAATAAAATTAAAATAATGTATCATTAAAAAAAATAACTACATGTGGCAAATATTGTATTTAGAATAAGTGTAAGAATTTCAATTTGTACATTTGTTTGTGTTCATCCATCCGACCTTCAACTGTGTGTCTATATTGACACATTTCAAATCAAACTTTATCAACATTTCAAATTAAACATTCTCATTAACTAACTTTTATTATAATAAACTATTAACTTCAACCGCTGGACTGCTGAGCTTCAGTCTGTGACTCGATCTGTCGAGTGTTTCGAGACTCGTTGCCAAGAATGTGACTCGTGTAGAATCTTTATTTCCACATACTTGAACCATGATGTTGTTCCAACTTTATTAGATCCAGAGCGTTTTGTCTGTCAATCACTTCACGCCGTCCAATCACGGCGGCGTCGACTCGGGGCGGACGAAGATAACATCGTCGAATACTAAACATCCTTCGAGTCGGTTCAAGTGTGAAATGATTAGAGAAATACTTTGATGTGAGTCACTTCCTGTCAGCACATGCTGAAGGTGTTACAGTCGACGTATCACGTCTGACCCTGAAGTCGTTAAATCCTCTAAAGACAGTTTTGTATTTTACAAACAAAACAAACACATAAAGTTGTTTGTTTAAATGAATGCATACTGAAATATTCTGTGTTTATTATGATTGTATTGAAATCTGTAAGTAAATCATTGGTTCAAGTCCTCACGTGATGCTAACTATGCTTGCCTAGCTTGTTAGCAAACAAACTTAGCATTATGCTAACACGTTAGCAGAACACGTTTTTAAATTGCAATTAAAAGCTTAAAATAAACGTAAACCTTTGGCTTTATTTTGTCTTGTGATCAGTTTGTAAATTAGAATTTTTTTTCAGAAGTTTGTTTGGTTTTGGTTGTATTTGGTTCATTTCAACTCTGTTAGCATCTCAACACTGAACAGACGTGACATCATCACTCGGAGACAGTGACATCATCACTCGGCGACAGTGACATCATCACTCGGAGACAGTGACATCATCACTCGGAGACAGTGACATCATCACTTAGAGACAGTGACATCATCACTCGGAGACAGTGACATCATCACTCGGAGACAGTGACATCATCACTCGGAGACAGTGACATCATCACTCGGAGACAGTGACATCATCACTCGGAGACAGTGACATCATCACTCGGAGACAGTGACATCATCACTCGGAGACAGTGACATCATCACTCGGAGACAGTGACATCATCACTCGGAGACAGTGACATCATCACTCGGAGACAGTGACATCATCACTCGGAGACAGTGACATCATCACTCGGAGACAGTGACATCATCACTCGGAGACAGTGACATCATCACTCGGAGACAGTGACATCATCACTCGGAGACAGTGACATCATCACTCAGAGACAGTGACATCATCACTCGGAGACAGTGACATCATCACTCGGAGACAGTGACATCATCACTCGGAGACAGTGACATCATCACTCGGAGACAGTGACATCATCACTCGGAGACAGTGACATCATCACTCGGAGACAGTGACATCATCACTCGGAGACAGTGACATCATCACTCGGAGACAGTGACATCAACACTCGGAGACAGTGACATCATCACTCGGAGACAGTGACATCATCACTCGGAGACAGTGACATCATCACTCGGAGACAGTGACATCATCACTCGGAGACAGTGACATCATCACTCGGAGACAGAAATCTGTCGTTGTGTGTGTTGAGGCTCAGAGTCATGTTGTTGCTCGTGTTTGGCTCGAGTTGTGTTGTGTTACGTCACAGTTTACATTTGATCAGGATCCATCGCCTGCAGCAACACAACAATTTTAGTGTGTTCCAGATACACAACAATGTCAACAGTGTGTTCCTGCTACAAAACACTCTCAACAGTGTGTTCCTAATACACAACATTCTAAACAGTGTGTTCCTGCTACACAACACTCCCAACAGTATGTTCCTGCTACACAACACTCTCATCAGTGTGTTCCTAATACACAACATTCTAAACAGTGTGTTCCTGCTACACAACACTCCCAACAGTATGTTCCTGCTATACAACACTCTCATCAGTGTGTTCCTAATACACAACAATCTCAACAGTGTGTTCCTGCTACACAACACTCCCAACAGTGTGTTCCTGCTACACAACAATCTCATCAGTGTGTTCCTGCTACACAACAATCTCATCAGTGTGTTCCTGCTACACAACACTCTCAACAGTGTGTTCCTGCTACACAACACTCCCAACAGTGTGTTCCTGCTACACAACAATCTCATCAGTGTGTTCCTGCTACACAACACTCGCAACAGTGTGTTCCAGCTACACAACACTCCCAACAGTGTGTTCCTGCTACACAACAGTCACAACAGTGTGTTCCTGCTACACAACACTCACAACAGTGTGTTCCTGCTACACAACACTCTCATCAGTGTGTTCCTGCTACACAACACTCTCAACAGTGTGTTCCTGCTACACAACACTCCCAACAGTGTGTTCCTGCTACACAACACTCTCATCAGTGTGTTCCTGCTACACAACATTCTAAACAGTGTTTCCCTGCTACACAACACTCTCAACAGTGTGTTCCTGCTACACAACACTCTCATCAGTGTGTTCCTGCTACACAACACTCTCAACAGTGTGTTCCTGCTACACAACACTCCCAACAGTGTGTTCCTGCTACACAACAATCTTAACAGTGTGTTCCTGCTACACAACACTCTCAACAGTGTGTTCCTGCTACACAACACTCCCAACAGTGTGTTCCTGCTACACAACAATCTCATCAGTGTGTTCCTGCTACACAACAATCTCAACAGTGTGTTCCTGCTACACAACACTCCCAACAGTGTATTCCTGCTACACAACAGTCACAACAGTGTGTTCCTGCTACACAACACTCTAAACAGTGTGTTCCTGCTACACAACACTCTCAACAGTGTGTTCCTGCTACACAACACTCTCATCAGTGTGTTCCTGCTACACAACACTCTCAACAGTGTGTTCCTGCTACACAACACTCTCAACAGTGTGTTCCTGCTACACAACACTCTCAACAGTGTGTTCCTGCTACACAACACTCTAAACAGTGTGTTCCTGCTACACAACACTCTAAACAGTGTGTTCCTGCTACACAACACTCTCAACAGTGTGTTCCTGCTACACAACACTCTCATCAGTGTGTTCCTGCTACACAACACTCTCAACAGTGTGTTCCTGCTACACAACACTCTCAACAGTGTGTTCCTGCTACACAACACTCTCAACAGTGTGTTCCTGCTACACAACACTCTCAACAGTGTGTTCCTGCAACACAACACTCTCAACAGTGTGTTCCTGCTACACAACACTCACAACAGTGTGTTCCTGCTACACAACACTCTCAACAGTGTGTTCCTCCTACACAACACTCTCAACAGTGTCTTCCTGCTACACAACACTCTCAACAGTGTGTTCCTGCTACACAACACTCTAAACAGTGTGTTCCTGCTACACAACACTCTCATCAGTGTGTTCCTGCTACACAACACTCTAAACAGTGTGTTCCTGCTACACAACACTCTCATCAGTGTGTTCCTGCTACACAACACTCTCAACAGTGTGTTCCTGCTACACAACACTCTAAACAGTGTGTTCCTGCTACACAACACTCTCATCAGTGTATTCCTGCTACACAACACTCTCAACAGTGTCTTCCTGCTACACAACACTCTAAACAGTGTGTTCCTGCTACACAACACTCTCAACAGTGTGTTCCTGCTACACAACACTCTAAACAGTGTGTTCCTGCTACACAACACTCTAAACAGTGTGTTCCTGCTACACAACACTCTCAACAGTGTGTTCCTGCTACACAACACTCTAAACAGTGTGTTCCTGCTACACAACACTCTCATCAGTGTGTTCCTGCTACACAACACTCTCATCAGTGTGTTCCTAATACACAATATTCTAAACAGTGTGTTCCTGCTACACAACACTCCCAACAGTATGTTCCTGCTACACAACACTCTCATCAGTGTGTTCCTAATACACAATATTCTAAACAGTGTGTTCCTGCTACACAACACTCCCAACAGTATGTTCCTGCTACACAACACTCTCATCAGTGTGTTCCTAATACACAATATTCTAAACAGTGTGTTCCTGCTACACAACACTCCCAACAGTATGTTCCTGCTACACAACACTCTCATCAGTGTGTTCCTAATACACAATATTCTAAACAGTGTGTTCCTGCTACACAACACTCTCAACAGTGTGTTCCTGCTACACAACACTCCCAACAGTATGTTCCTGCTACACAACACTCTCAACAGTGTGTTCCTGCTACACAACACTCTCATCAGTGTGTTCCTGCTACACAACATTCTAAACAGTGTGTCCCTGCTACACAACACTCACAACAGTGTGTTCCTGCTCCTCAACACTCTCAACAGTGTGTTCCTGCTACACAACACTCTCATCAGTGTGTTCCTGCTACACAACACTCTCATCAGTGTGTTCCTGCTACATAACACTCTCAACAGTGTGTTCCTGCTACACAACACTCTCAACAGTGTGTTCCTGCTACACAACACTCTCAACAGTGTGTTCCTGCTACACAACACTCTCAACAGTGTGTTCCTGCTACACAACACTCTCAACAGTGTGTTCCTGCTACACACCACTCTCAACAGTGTGTTCCTGCTACATAACACTCTCAACAGTGTGTTCCTGCTACACAACACTCTCAACAGTGTGTTCCTGCTACACAACACTCTCAACAGTGTGTTCCTGCTACACAACACTCTCAACAGTGTGTTCCTGCTACACAACAATCTCAACAGTGTGTTCCTGCTACACAACACTCTCAACAGTGTGTTCCTGCTACACAACACTCTAAACAGTGTGTTCCTGCTACACAACAATCTCAACAGTGTGTTCCTGCTACACAACACTCTCAACAGTGTGTTCCTGCTACACAACACTCTCAACAGTGTGTTCCTGCTACACAACACTCTCAACAGTGTGTTCCTGCTACACAACACTCTCAACAGTGTCTTCCTGCTACACAACACTCTAAACAGTGTCTTCCTGCTACACAACACTCTAAACAGTGTGTTCCTGCTACACAACACTCTAAACAGTGTGTTCCTGCTACACAACACTCTCATCAGTGTGTTCCTGCTACACAACACTCTAAACAGTGTGTTCCTGCTACACAACACTCTAAACAGTGTGTTCCTGCTACACAACACTCTCAATAGTGTGTTCCTGCTACACAACACTCTCAACAGTGTGTTCCTGCTACACAACACTCTCAACAGTGTGTTCCTGCTACACAACACTCTCAACAGTGTGTTCCTGCTACACAACACTCTCAACAGTGTGTTCCTGCTACACAACACTCTCAACAGTGTGTTCCTGCTACACAACACTCTCAACAGTGTGTTCCTGCTACACAACAATTTATACGGAAATATTCTGTCTTTATTATAGTCGATATAAATATGAGTCATCTTTGGTGTCACATGGTAAAACAGAAAAAGAAGAGTCCGCTCCGGTCGCTCCAACACGCCGTCACTTCCGGGTCTTAATACCTCGCTTTGTGGAGATAAATGGTCACTGCAGGGTCGTTTATTCGCCGCTTCAAGTCAAACAAAATACAAGCTTTACGATCGATCGTACGTGCTTTCTGCCATCGACTTTACAAATCAATAGTCCCGGGAGAAATGATCTCGAACTGTAGAAACATCGCGATATTTAAGGCAAATTTCCCGTCCGAGAGGTCCTCCCCCTATCGCCCTATTGGTTCCTTCAAGCTTCCTGTGCCACGATCTTCCTAATTTGTTTCCTTTTCTAATCATTCAAATGTTCTTGGGTGAGGGTTTCTGTCTCCTCGCCCCCCAGATCCACGAACCAAGATGTGAAAAGGCAGACAAACAGACGTTTAAATAACCGGTGTCATGTCTCTACGTCTGTTCCAAGCTTGTCTTGAGACAGTGTGTCAGTCTGAGTGAAATGTTGATGTTTAAGCTCTTAGATGAAGCGAGTAATTTATACTTTATATTTTGATTATCTTTTAGCATTCATTTAAGTATGGCGTATACGTATAGTGTATAATCATTTTTAATCTAACAATGGTCATGGGTTGCTAGCTAACTTAGTATTATGCTAACGCATTAGCAAAACACATTTTTAAGCTGCAAATAAAAGGTTAAAATATATTTAAACCTTCGGTTTTTTGTTGTTTTGTCATTAGTTTGAAAGTTTGACTTATTCTCAGAAGTTTATTGGGAGATTTTTGTACTTCATGTCAAGTTTGTCCTCGTGTTCAACGGTACGAGTCTGTGAGACTCATCTTCGTAAACACGAAGGAAGAACTTCTTCTTCTCTCAGGTATTTAATGGAACAGTTTGTTCTCCCGCGAGTGTGTTTTCGTTGGCAGTGAAAAACTTCTTATCTCTCCATAAATATCTTTCCTTCTTTGGCCCGAAACACAAACTGTCATTTGTCAAACTGTGGGAGAAGTTCATAACGTAAGTACACAAGTGTCGACGCCTCCATCACAGTAGAGGTCACATGACCGTCTGCACTCAACACTAAACTGTCTCAGTAGAAGAAAATAAAAATGTATTATTTTTAACAACATGATCTGTATCTTTTAATCCATGTGTTTGTGTCGTTTACACTATTGTAACAGTTTATTTAGTGTCTAAACCAGAAGGATGTGTTTCGCCTGCAGTTCATGCTAAACTCTGCAGCCAGAATTCTGAGCTGCTCTAGTAGAAGAACTCACATTTCTCCTTCAAACTCTTCACTGGCTGCCAGTTTCTTTCAGGATCATTTTACAATTCTGGTTCTTCACCAGATCGATCTATCCCTCCCTTCCTCCCTCCCTCCCTCCCTCCCTCCCTCCCTCCCTCCCTCCCTCCGTCCTTGCTTCCTTCCTTCCTTCCTTCCTTCCTTCCTTTCTTCCTTCCATCCTTCCATCCTTCCATCCTTCCTTCCTTCCTTCCTTCCATCCTTCCTTTCTTCCTTCCATCCTTCCTTCCTTCCTTCCATCCTTCCATCCTTCCTTCCTTCCTTCCATCCTTCCTTCCTTCCTTCCATCCTACCATCCTTCCTTCATTCCTTCCATCCATCCATCCTTCCATCCTTCCATCCATCCTTCCTTCCATCCTTCCTTCCTTTCTTCCTTCCATCCTTCAATCCTTCCTTCCGTTCTTCATTCCTTCCATCCTTCCATCCTTCCATCCTTCCTTCCTTCATTCCTTCCATCCTTCCTTCCATCCTTCCATCCTTCCTTCCTTCCTTCCTTCCTTCCATCCTTCCATCCTTCCATCCTTCCTTCCTTTCTTCCTTCCATCCTTCCTTCCATCCTTCCATCCTTCCATCCTTCCATCCTTCCATCCTTCCTTCCTTCATTCCTTCCTTCCATCCTTCCATCCTTCCATCCTTCCTTCCATCCTTCCATCCTTCCATCCTTCCATCCTTCCTTCCATCCTTCCTTCCATCCTTCCATCCTTCCATCCTTCCATCCTTCCATCCTTCCATCCTTCCTTCCTTCATTCCTTCCTTCCATCCTTCCATCCTTCCATCCTTCCTTCCTTCCTTCCTTCCTTCCTTCCATCCTTCCATCCTTCCATCCTTCCTTCCTTCCTTCCATCCTTCCTTCCATCCTTCCTTCCTTCCATCCTACCATCCTTCCTTCATTCCTTCCATCCATCCATCCTTCCATCCTTCCATCCATCCTTCCTTCCATCCTTCCATCCTTCCATCCTTCCTTCCTTTCTTCCTTCCATCCTTCCATCCTTCAATCCTTCCTTCCGTTCTTCATTCCTTCCATCCTTCCATCCTTCCTTCCTTCATTCCTTCCATCCTTCCTTCCATCCTTCCTTCCTTCCTTCCATCCTTCCTTCCTTCATTCCTTCCATCCTTCCTTCCATCCTTCCATCCTTCCATCCTTCCATCCTTCCATCCTTCCATCCTTCCATCCTTCCTTCATTCCTTCATTCCTTCCATCCTTCCATTCTTCCATCCTTCCTTCCTTTCTTCCTTTCTTCATTCCTTCATTCCTTCATTCCTTCCATCTTTCCATCCTTCCATCCTTCCATCCTTCCTTCCATCCCTTCTTCCTTCCTTGTTAACAGTTTATTAATTCGCTGACATCGACACATATTTATTTTATTTTCCAAATATAATTTATAATCGTTAATAAAGTGTTTTATATAAATCTGCAGGTTGAATGTTTAGAATTGAAAACTTAAGTTCTTGATACTGTTTCAAAACTTCATGTAACTTTAAGTATTTACAGTTTGAGATGAAGAGTTGAATATATCATAAATATTCATAAAACTTCAGTTCAAGGAAATACTTTGTTCATGTACTAGAGAAGAAATGTATTAACAACAGTATGTTTTACTACAAGCTCGTCTTCATTATAAAAAGTATTTTTTTAAGAAATACGAAGCCGGTTCAGAGACAAATATACAAATGACAGCAGTACTAGTACTTTAGTCGCTTCTATGAAGTAATATCTGAACTTTAATGTTTGATTCAAGTTGTTCTGAAACATTCAAACCAATCATTACAGATAAATATTAATTCAGTGCTTTGAAGTCGTTCCTGAAGGTTCTGGTCCATCATGAGTTTAAACTTCTCTCATGAAGATCTTCTGCTTCAGGAAGTTCTTCAAGTTATTGTTTGGTCGACACAATCTTTTCAGCGACGACTTGAACACGAATCCAAATGTACTTCAGGAGCAGAAAAATGTGACGATAACGACCATCAAAGCGTTGAACCCTCAACCCTGAACCCTGGATGATCCGAGGAGAAGATCCGTCGTCTCAGACGTCATGTGACAGGCAGATGGACCTCCTGCGGAGTTAAGACCCGACTCACACAAACACGTGTTTGCTCGTCTTCAGCGGCTCGACCCGAGCGTCTCTGGTTCCTCTGGGGTCACATGACCCTGGTGTCACTCAAGACCCACACACGAGTGGACGCACACCTGTGTGTGAGGGCGGGCGTCCAGGTGTGCTGGTCCTCGCCCACCGAGAGATCCACGCTGTGATCTCGTTTCCTGGACGCTGCCCCCCCCCCCCACGACGACCCCCAGCTGACCCCCACGTCGACCCTCAGGTGACCCTCAGCTGACCCCGCACTAACTGGACTCTCAGCTCCAGCAGAGACGAGCGATCAACTGTAAACCAGGTCCTAATGAAGGAGGTGCACACGAGTAGACCTGGACCAGAACCCGGACCAGAGCAGGAACTCAGCTGTGTGGGAAGTGACGTCACGTGTTGTCATGACGACGAGGAGAACCTCAGGGACACGAAGACAAACGAGCGTTTATGTCAAGAAGTGAAAGAAGAACGAGTTCATGTGAACGACGTGTACTTTTGTTCTAGAATTAAGACTTAAAATGAACTTTTATAATTGAACGACTTCTATTTCCAACATGAAACTGACTCTATTTTCATTAACGTCAAACTTACAAACCATGAAACCTATTTACAAAATCTTTAAACATTAACAAATATTTTATTTGTACATTTCTGTCAAGATTTAAAGAAAAAAATCAGAGTTTTTCATTTTATTTCAAGATTTAGTTCATCAGTTTCAGAGTTTGTACATTTAAATCATGTCAGTTTTGACATTTGTTTAAATTTTTGGTAAATCTGTTGGATTTTTGAAAATGTTATTTGAGATTAAAGAGAATTTTCTTCAGAGTCTGTTTCTTTCAAGAGTTTTTTTTTTACATTTGTGTCAAAGGTTTGTTTGTCTTCAGATTTTTTTTAATCTGTTTCATTTGATTCAAATTTTGTCAATTTATTTCAACACTTAGTGAATCAAAGAAACAATTTCTTTCAAGATTTTGCAAAAATGTATTTATAGTTTGTAGATTTTCTTTTCAGATTTTGAAAAAGAATATTCCAAGGTTTATTAAAAACAATTCAGAGTTTTTTTAATTCTTTTTTTTTATTTTAAGACTTTGTAAAGACAAAAAACAAATTCAAGTTTTTGTAAAAACATCTCAGAGTTTGTGATCTTTTAAAAGATTTTTTTTAATTTGTTTAATTTTCAAAATTGTATCTAGAGTTCTTATATTTGTAGATTTTCTTTTAGATTTTGTAAATTTGTTTAAAAATGTGTTTCATCTAGATTTGTACAAATAGTTCAGCTTCAGTAAATCTGCTCGTGACTCCAGGACTGAGACTTGGAAGCAAAAGTTGATTTGAAACGTGAAGAAAGTTGAGAAAAATTAAAATAAATAAAGTCTAGACGACGATAATGACTTTGATTGACAGCTTGAGTTGAGTCGCCAGAAAACACGATTTAAATCTTGGTTATTGTCAAACATTTGATTCATTTTGACTCAGTGTTTTTGTCTATTACTGGAAAAACACAAACTGGCCAAATAAACGTCACGTTTCAAAGACACGTCAACACTCAGATGCTAACGATTAAATGCTAATTCACAGATGCTAACAATTCATAACAGTCCAACGAGTCTTAACAGGAACGTTCGCAGTTTTGTTTTTTAATCAATATCCACTTGTACTACAACAGTTGAATTAACTTGTATGTGTTTTAAGTTAGCGTAGCATCACAATTTAGCATTCTCCATTAGCATTTTGATTAAATCTACGTGACTATTAAGTTACACACAATTATGTTTGTTATTTATTCCTCTCTTTGGATTTTCTTTTATTCATACCTCATATAATTTAAAATCTCAGTTTTTTACTTCTTGCTAACATGCTAATTGCTATCCAGACTTATGACGCTGCTGAGTTAGCACGACTATAGTTATACTAGTTAATGGAAGATAATGATAGAATAAACACAAACTAAAACTACTTTAAATCATTTAATTAAAACATTTTTCAAGAGAAAACTACTCTCAGCTTTGTTAGCTGCTAATGTTAGCCACTTAGCATCACAACCTTTTTAAGTAAACGTAGATTTAGTCAATTTAAGTTAAGAAAATGATCGTCACGTTTGTTTATCTTTACAAAAGTGAAATAATCAATAACGTGAAAATACAGTTTAAATAAGGATTTGTGACACATTTGGTTCATTTTAACTGTTAGCATCTCAACACTGAACAGACGTGACATCATCACTCGGAGACAGTGACATCATCACTCGGAGACAGTGACATCATCACTCGGAGACAGTGACATCATCACTCGGAGACAGTGACATCATCACTCGGAGACAGTGACATCATCACTCGGAGACAGTGACATCATCACTCAGAGACAGTGACATCATCACTCGGAGACAGTGACATCATCACTCAGAGACAGTGACATCATCACTCGGAGACAGTGACATCATCACTCGGAGACAGTGACATCATCACTCGGAGACAGTGACATCATCACTCGGAGACAGTGACATCATCACTCAGAGACAGTGACATCATCACTCAGAGACAGTGACATCATCACTCGGAGACAGTGACATCATCACTCGGAGACAGTGACATCATCACTCAGAGACAGTGACATCATCACTCAGAGACAGTGACATCATCACTCAGAGACAGTGACATCATCACTCGGAGACAGTGACATCATCACTCGGAGACAGTGACATCATCACTCGGAGACAGTGACATCATCACTCAGAGACAGTGACATCATCACTCGGAGACAGTGACATCATCACTCGGAGACAGTGACATCATCACTCAGAGACAGTGACATCATCACTCGGAGACAGTGACATCATCACTCAGAGACAGTGACATCATCACTCAGAGACAGTGACATCATCACTCGGAGACAGTGACATCATCACTCGGAGACAGTGACATCATCACTCGGAGACAGTGACATCATCACTCGGAGACAGTGACATCATCACTCGGAGACAGTGACATCATCACTCGGAGACAGTGACATCATCACTCGGAGACAGTGACATCATCACTCAGAGACAGTGACATCATCACTCAGAGACAGTGACATCATCACTCGGAGACAGTGACATCATCACTCGGAGACAGTGACATCATCACTCGGAGACAGTGACATCATCACTCAGAGACAGTGACATCATCACTCAGAGACAGTGACATCATCACTCGGAGACAGTGACATCATCACTCGGAGACAGTGACATCATCACTCAGAGACAGTGACATCATCACTCAGAGACAGTGACATCATCACTCAGAGACAGTGACATCATCACTCGGAGACAGTGACATCATCACTCGGAGACAGTGACATCATCACTCGGAGACAGTGACATCATCACTCAGAGACAGTGACATCATCACTCGGAGACAGTGACATCATCACTCGGAGACAGTGACATCATCACTCAGAGACAGTGACATCATCACTCGGAGACAGTGACATCATCACTCAGAGACAGTGACATCATCACTCGGAGACAGTGACATCATCACTCAGAGACAGTGACATCATCACTCGGAGACAGTGACATCATCACTCGGAGACAGTGACATCATCACTCAGAGACAGTGACATCATCACTCAGAGACAGTGACATCATCACTCGGAGACAGTGACATCATCACTCGGAGACAGTGACATCATCACTCGGAGACAGTGACATCATCACTCGGAGACAGTGACATCATCACTCGGAGACAGTGACATCATCACTCGGAGACAGTGACATCATCACTCAGAGACAGTGACATCATCACTCAGAGACAGTGACATCATCACTCGGAGACAGTGACATCATCACTCAGAGACAGTGACATCATCACTCGGAGACAGTGACATCATCACTCAGAGACAGTGACATCATCACTCGGAGACAGTGACATCATCACTCGGAGACAGTGACATCATCACTCGGAGACAGTGACATCATCACTCTGAGACAGTGACATCATCACTCGGAGACAGTGACATCATCACTCGGAGACAGTGACGTCATCACTCTGAGACAGTGACATCATCACTCAGAGACAGTGACATCATCACTCTGAGACAGTGACATCATCACTCGGAGACAGTGACATCATCACTCGGAGACAGTGACATCATCACTCGGAGACAGTGACATCATCACTCTGAGACAGTGACATCATCACTCGGAGACAGTGACATCATCACTCGGAGACAGTGACATCATCACTCGGAGACAGTGACATCATCACTCGGAGACAGTGACATCATCACTCGGAGACAGTGACATCATCACTCGGAGACAGTGACATCATCACTCGGAGACAGTGACATCATCACTCGGAGACAGTGACATCATCACTCGGAGACAGTGACATCATCACTCGGAGACAGTGACATCATCACTCGGAGACAGTGACATCATCACTCTGAGACAGTGACATCATCACTCAGAGACAGTGACATCATCACTCGGAGACAGTGACATCATCACTCGGAGACAGTGACATCATCACTCGGAGACAGTGACATCATCACTCTGAGACAGTGACATCATCACTCAGAGACAGTGACATCATCACTCTGAGACAGTGACATCATCACTCAGAGACAGTGACATCATCACTCGGAGACAGTGACATCATCACTCGGAGACAGTGACATCATCACTCGGAGACAGTGACATCATCACTCGGAGACAGTGACATCATCACTCGGAGACAGTGACATCATCACTCGGAGACAGTGACATCATCACTCGGAGACAGTGACATCATCACTCGGAGACAGTGACATCATCACTCGGAGACAGTGACGTCATCACTCGGAGACAGTGACGTCATCACTCGGAGACAGTGACATCATCACTCGGAGACAGTGACATCATCACTCGGAGACAGTGACATCATCACTCAGAGACAGTGACATCATCACTCAGAGACAGTGACATCATCACTCGGAGACAGTGACATCATCACTCGGAGACAGTGACATCATCACTCGGAGACAGTGACATCATCACTCGGAGACAGTGACATCATCACTCGGAGACAGAAATCTGTCGTTGTGTGTGTTGAGGCTCAGAGTCATGTTGTTGCTCGTGTTTGGCTCGAGTTGTGTTGTGTTACGTCACAGTTTACATTTGATCAGGATCCATCGCCTGCAGCAACACAACAATTTCAGTGTGTTCCAGATACACAACAGTCACAACAGTGTGTTCCTGCTACACAACACTCTCAACAGTGTGTTCCTGCTACACAACAGTCACAACAGTGTGTTCCTGCTACACAACACTCTCAACAGTGTGTTCCTGCTACACAACAGTCACAACAGTGTGTTCCTGCTACACAACAGTCACAACAGTGTGTTCCTGCTACACAACAGTCACAACAGTGTGTTCCTGCTACACAACACTCTCAACGGTGTGTTCCTGCTACACAACACTCTCAACAGTGTGTTCCTGCTACACAACAATCTCAACAGTGTGTTCCTGCTATACAACACTCTCAACAGTGTGTTCCTGCTACACAACTCTCTCAACAGTGTGTTCCAGCTACTCAACACTCTCAACAGTGTGTTCCTGCTACACAACAATATCTGTGTGTTCCTGCCACACAACACTCTCAACAGTGTGTTCCTGCTACACAACAACAACAGTGTGTTTCTGCTACACAACCACAACAACAGTGTGTTCCTGCTACACAACACTCTAAACAGTGTGTTCCTGCTACACAACACTCTAAACAGTGTGTTCCTGCTACACAACACTCTCAACAGTGTGTTCCTGCTACACAACAACAACAGTGTGTTTCTGCTACACAACCACAACAACAGTGTGTTCCTGCTACACAACACTCTCAACAGTGTGTTCCTGCTACACAACAGTCACAACAGTGTGTTCCTGCTACACAACACTCTCAACAGTGTGTTCCTGCTACACAACAGTCACAACAGTGTGTTCCTGCTACACAACACTCTCAACGGTGTGTTCCTGCTACACAACACTCTCAACAGTGTGTTCCTGCTACACAACAATCTCAACAGTGTGTTCCTGCTATACAACACTCTCAACAGTGTGTTCCTGCTACACAACTCTCTCAACAGTGTGTTCCAGCTACTCAACACTCTCAACAGTGTGTTCCTGCTACACAACAATATCTGTGTGTTCCTGCCACACAACACTCTCAACAGTGTGTTCCTGCTACACAACAACAACAGTGTGTTTCTGCTACACAACCACAACAACAGTGTGTTCCTGCTACACAACACTCTAAACAGTGTGTTCCTGCTACACAACACTCTAAACAGTGTGTTCCTGCTACACAACACTCTCAACAGTGTGTTCCTGCTACACAACAACAACAGTGTGTTTCTGCTACACAACCACAACAACAGTGTGTTCCTGCTACACAACAATCAAAACACTCTGTAATTTCTCACTGTAATACAACACAAACACAAAGTTGTGTTTATTTTGAAACACAAATAACTGAGTGATTTTTTTTTCTCTTTTCTTGAATTGTGTGTTTGTTCTCTGTTGTGTTATTTCTGGTTCAGACTCCATGATCTTGAAACACTTGTAACTTGTGACACAAACACTGTAACACTCATTCTTGCAGCAGGTCAAAGGTCAACTCCTCTCTGACCCTGACTCTGCAGCCTGAGAGTCGTTTACACAATAATGAAGCAGTCGTTTGTTCCGCCCTGCAGCGTCCTGTGTGTGTGTGTGTGTGTGTGTGTGTGTGTGTGTGGGTGTGTGTAGGTGTGAGTGTGTAGATGTGTAGGTGTGTGTGGGGGGGGGGGGTGTGTGTGTGTGTAAGTGTGTGTGTGTAGGTGTCTGCGTGTGTATGTATGTGTGTGTGTATGGGGGTGTGTGTGTGTAGGTGTGTATGTATGTGTGTGTGTGTGTGTGTGTGTAGGTGTGTATGTATGTGTGTGTGTAGGTGTGTGTGTGTAGGTGTGAGTGTGTAGATGTGTAGGTGTGTGTGTGTAGGTGTGTATGTATGTGTGTGTGTGTGTGTGTAGGTGTGTGAGTGTGAGTGTAGGTGTGTGTGTGTGTAGGTGTGTGTGTGAGTGTAGGTAGGTGTGTATGTATGTGTGTGTATAGGTGTGTACGTGTATGTTTGTGTGTGTGTAGGTGTGTGGGTGTAGGTGTATGTTTGTGTAGGTGTGTGTAGGTTTGTGTGTGTGCGAGTGTGTGTCTTATACACATTATAAACAGTATTTATAGTGATTTTCTAGACCGGGGTCACAAAACGCTTAAACAATCAAAAAATACACAATAACGTTTTTTTTTCTTCACGATAATATTTAAAAACTCAACACTATTGTAACCATTTTTCATTTAAATTTAAATGTTTAAAATTATGTCAATTGTTTTAAATAAAATAATTCTAACTTTTTCATTTACAATTAATACATTCACGGCGTTTTTTTGTGTTGTAATTAAACGTTCGGCCTCTAGATGGCATCAGTCCTCCTTTGCTACAACAACTAAAACCCCACAAGCTCCCGGCGACGACTGAGGACGAGAGGATACAGTGGACTCCAACACTTGACCCCGAAACAACACAAGGGTTAAAAGAAAAATGTATATCTTTGAAGAATCGTATTTAATGGATAAATTATCAACTAACTTTAATATACATTTGTTTAAATAAAATACAAATATTTATTGACACAACTGAAGTAGACGTTACAATAGAGTCTGGATCTTCTTCCTGGATGTTGTGTAGTTTTTCTCCTTTAGTCGAACATATGGAGTTAAATATTGACTTTTAATTTGTCTATATGTGTCGTTCGAATACTACCAGCTTTCCAGGGTGTCCTCTGAACCCAATCTATTCATTCATATAAACTGAGGATAAACAATAGTAGAAACGTAACACAACAAGTGTGTTAAACAAATCCAACATTGTGTCGAAGTTCAGAGAATAAAACCACAAACATGTTTTCGTCCCAAGAACGAGTCACGTGATGGGAACACGTAGGAAACGCTCGCTGACGTCATGTTTGGAAAGTCTGAGGAGAAGCTTCTGAATCAACAGCAGGTCTGAGGTGGAAGTTGAACTTTTTCCTTCGACTTCTGCCAAACTGTGGCGGAAAAGTGCGAGGAGACACGAGTCTGGAGAGTTCACGTGAAGATGCGCGTGTCCGGTCCCTCTGGGCGTTTGAAGTGGAAACGCTGACATCTAGTGGTCGAGGAGGAGAACTGCATGTAAAATCTTATCGAAGGAATACATTTATGTATATTTTTTAAACGTTATAAGAGGAAAGTTTCAAAACGTTCACCTTGAAAAAGTGTAAACATTGAGTCCGAACTATAAGAAGGTCGAAAAAACGATTCTTAACAAGAAGTTACTTCACTAAAATAACGAGTTTCAATAAAATATACTATATTTAAATCAACATAAAGATGCTTCAATCAAAAAGACATTTTCAATTCAAATGTTTGAATGATATAATATTGTGACTTCAAAAAAAACCAACAATATAAAAAGAAAAAGAAGCGTTTATAAATGTAAATTGAAAGTTTTCTTTGATTAAAATATGTTTTTGTTTTGGGGGCAAATTCTGGGTAAAAAATGTTTATATTTATATTTCAAATAATTCAAAAGTTGCTTCAATGAAAGAGATTTATCTTCAAAAGTTCGTTTTTTTTAATTTAATAAAGAAAAATGTCTTCCAAACTTCATTTCCCTGAAAAAAATAAAGCAAGTTTGGAATAAACAACTAAATAAATAACTTATAGGACGAGAAGACACATAATATCGCTGAAAACAAAATACTAAAGAAGTTGTTTTACTGCATTTAAAAAAATACTCAACTATACCTTTTGCATTCCAACACCATTTTATTAATTAATAAACTCTCTACCACTTTATCCCAGTTTCATAGGGCGAGAGGCAGGGGACACCCTGGACAGGACGCCAGTCTGTCTCAGGACACACAAAGACAGACAACCATTCACACACACACTCATAACTACGGACAATTTCCCCCAAGTTCTCAATCAACCTCTGTATGTTTTTGGACTGTGGGAGGAAACCGGAGTGTCCGGAGTAAACCCACACAACACAGAATTGACTTGAAAATAAATGCATGTTGTTTTTTTTAAATGTATTTTTTGATGGTGTAATAAATACATAAATACATTAAACATAGATAGAAATATTGTCGAGTGAAGAATCATCAACACACGCCTTATTTAAAGATTTATTAATTTATGATACAAGCTTTTATATATAGAACACATTGCATTTTAGTTTGTACATTAATTCATTCTTAACTTCATAGCAGTGACACTGATGGACAAGAACACAAACCAAAGCACTCGATGGAAGGAATCAAAAAGTTTCTAAAGAAACGTCCTTGAAGTTTTTCTTTTCTTTTTTGTTTTTTTTCTTTACACCACATGCCCTCATCAAGTCGACCTCGCTATCGTCGCACAACCTCGTGATCGTCGCACAACCTCGTGATCGTCGCACAACCTCGTTATCGTCGCACAACCTCGTTATCGTCGCACAACCTCGGACACACACACCCGCACAACGTCAACAAATACCTATGCACAAGATAGAAATCCATATTAAATGTCATTATTAATGATATTACTGATGAAAGGCAAACAAGTAAAGACAGCATCAGCACCCGAATATTCCTCTTTTTTTTTTTCATCCCTCCATCCGTGGAGGAGAAGCTTGTGATTCCAGTCCTTGTTTTCCTTGTTTCTGTTACTGGCCCACGAGTCCAAGCGCTGACTCAGCACCTGATGGCACATAAGCTTCCCTGTGGGTGAGACCGCCCCCCCTCATTCTACGCCCCCCCCTCTCGACACACACACACACACACACACACACACACACACACGCACACACACACACACACGCGCACACACACACACACGACTACAGGTGTGCGACGGTCCATGATGGAGTCGAAGAAGAAACACTAAGTGCGGTGAGGAGGAGTTAACACTATTCATGTGACTCGTCTGCGGGTGAGACATCGTGGGGGACGTCCGACGAAGAGCTTGGTGAGACTGGTGTTTCCATGACGACCGGCGGGTGAGACCGGCGTCTCCATGACGACCGGCAGGACGAGAAGGTCCGAGAGGGAAAAAAGGCGTTTAATCGTTTACTTCCTCGGATCAAAAATGTCAACTACGTTGTTGGCACAAAGAAGAGTTCGACCAACGCAGGTGAAACTGCAGGTGTGTGTGTGTAGATGTGTGTGTGTGTGTGTAGATTTGTGTTTGTGTAGTGTGTGTGTGTGTGTGCGGTGTGTGTGTTGGTCTTTACAACAGGAGGCAGCAGTTGCTTTCTGTGGTTTTTTCTCTGTTTCTCTGACCTGAGAAGAGAAAACACGAGCAAAGTTTTAAAAGAGTATCTTTAGAAAATAAAACTTTCGGTTCAACACTTTTATAAAGTTTATTTGACGTCTGTAGTTTTAAAAGTGTAGCTTTAGAAAATAAAACTTTCAGTTCAACACGTTTATAAAGTTTATTTAACGTCTGTAGTTTTAAAAGAGTACTTTTAGAAAATAAAACTTTCAGTTCAACATGTTTATAAAGTTTATTTGACGTCTGTAGTTTTAAAAGAGTAGCTTTAGAAAATAAAACTTTCAGTTCAACACGTTTATAAAGTTTATTTGACGTCTGTAGTTTTAAAAGAGTATCTTTAGAAAATAAAACTTTCAGTTCAACACGTTTATAAAGTTTATTTGACGTCTGTAGTTTTAAAAGAGTAGCTTTAGAAAATAAAACTTTCAGTTCAACATGTTTATAAAGTTTATTTGACGTCTGTAGTTTTAAAAGAGTAGCTTTAGAAAATAAAACTTTCAGTTCAACACGTTTATAAAGTTTATTTGACGTCTGTAGTTTTAAAAGAGTATCTTTAGAAAATAAAACTTTCAGTTCAACACGTTTATAAAGTTTATTTGACGTCTGTAGTTTTAAAAGAGTATCTTTAGAAAATAAAACTTTCAGTTCAACACGTTTATAAAGTTTATTTGACGTCTGTAGTTTTAAAAGAGTATCTTTAGAAAATAAAACTTTCAGTTCAACACGTTTATAAAAGTTTATTTAACGTCTAGTTTCTATTGAAGAATATTTGTGTCAAAAGAAAATTGAATCACATTTTTATTGAAGTCTTTTTTTAAGCATCACATTTTTAAATAATTGTAATTTTGGAAGATTTAATGTGTTCCGTTTTTATTTTAAAAATTGAATTCAATTATTAAAAATTATTATTATTATTTATTTATTTTTACACATAGAGTTTGATATTTAAACCTCAATAATTAAAAAATACATTTTCTAAATTCTATATTGATTTCTGGTCTTTATAATTCAATATATACACATTAATACACTAATGCTTCTCCAAACTCCTTTTCTAACTAATAAAGGTTTTTCTTTCTTTTTTAACTTGTTCACATGTTTGAAATAAAGTATTCATTCATTCGTTCATTCATGTGATTCACCAGTTCATCAACAACTGTGTTTATCTGGTGACTTTTTCACTTTTAAAGTTTTAAACAGTTATTGGTAAACAATAGCAAACTTTACGTGTAAAATATAGAAATGCATAAGTTTTTAAATATTATCTCTTTTTTTTTCAATTATTCAAAAAAAGGATTTCAACCTTTTAATGAACAAAACATTGAATTATACTATTAAAAAATAATAATTTCAACCTTTTAATGCACAGAAAAATTAATTACATAATTTAAAAAATAAATAAATGCATAATAAACCATTTCAATCAAATAAGTCATAGTTTCAACGTTCAACATTCTGACGACACTGATGAACTTCTATAGACATATTCTGGAGCCGAGGTCACAAACGTGTGGACCATCACGGTCATAGTTAAGACAGAAAGCATTTCTTGAATAAGACATAATGAGACAAAGCTCCACGAGGAAGAACAAGTCTGAGGTGGTGGTTCTCACCGTGAGAGTTGGGCTCTGGAAGCGTCTCTCTGGCCACCAGGTGCATGACGGTCGTCCGGCCGGGAGGCAGCTTGAGAGCTTTTCAGCACAAGAGAGAAGAAGAAAAGTGTTTGAAACAGAACCAACGCTTCAACTTTGACCTCTGACCTCAGAGGGTTGACCACTGACGACACCATAAATGATCCGGGACACGATGTTCATGAGAAACAGACAAACAAGGTCGAATGGAAGGTCAATAGTCCAGTTATTGCCGTCGAAACATTTACAACTTTGTTGTGTTTCCCTCGCAGAGTCTATATCTTATTGTTATTTTCCTCTCGTACGACGAGTTACTGGTTTATTTCATCAACAATCTTCTTATTGCTCTGGTCGACAAGAGAACTTCGTTTTTCATCTAATTTGAAGACCCTGAGAATCCATTTTCATTGGTTATATCAAAGATAATCCACGCATTATTGCTCGTGTCGTTCCTTCACAGACACATGAAAACAGAAACATTTGTCGACATGAACACTAAACCTCAGCATCAAGACATTGATTGACAGCTGGACGGAGGTGAATGTTCTTCTCAAGAAGCTTCTCCCGACAGGATTAACATGACCTTCAGTCTGACTCGGAGGAAATGACCGGTTTAACTGGTGTTTGGTTAGTTTTAACTCGGAGAACAAGAGTCGCTGTGACTGGAGACCTTCTTTCTGATGATCTAAAAAATATACATTTAAATGTAACTTATTTATGTAGTTGTCCAAGATGTTTTACTGAGATCGACTTCCTGTTTCACCTGCTTTTACTTTATGAACCTTTTTTTAAAACCTTCCCGATGAATGTTCAAAACATCTTTATGAAGATTAGTCAAAGTTTAATACGCATCGTTTCCCTCCTGGACCTTTAAGAGATGAGACAAGAGTTGACCAAGAGTTGATCAGGCAACAGTTTTTATTAAACATGTCACCGTTTTGTTATGAGCTCAGACAAACATCTTTATTTACTCAGATGTTCTGTAGTACGACTCCTGCTCAATCATTGACCCGTCGTTTTATTCAGTCAACCATAAACCACTGGACATTGACAAGTTATATAATCATGTGGTTTCAACACATTTAAGATCCGAGATCACAACAAAACTATATCTTTAAACGAAGCTAACAACCCAATATTTTGGGATTTATTGAATATATAGGTTTAAAATGAGCAACTGTTGTGTTAAGTAAGATGTAAGTGACACATTCACTGATGATGTACTGAACCATGTCCTTGTGTTTACATGATTAACATGTATTTACATGTATTTAAGACGACACACGTGTATTATAATCACTATTTAACATCAAAACTCTTGTCCTTCAACCACCAGAAAAACTGTTGATGTTTGTCCCAATCATTTTAATTAGATTTTTCACTGCAAAATTGTTTATTTTAAATAATATAGTGCATTAAAAAAAAGTTTATGATCAACAATGGGTGGGAACAAAGAAAAATGCAGGAACAAAACGAAATATTTCCAGCTTTCTATAGAAATATCATGTGATCTTTCGCCTCTTCCAGGGATATTTTCACTTATTTATGAGAGTTTTTTTGTAGGAATGAAAGCAAGTGAGACGATGGTCCTCCGCCGATGACCTTCTTACCTCCGAGGGTCACGTTGCCGTGCAGGAAGCGACCCTGGAAGATGAGGCGCAGTATGTTGGAGCTGCTGACTTGTTCCTCCTCCCATCCTGTCAGTGACACAAACCCAAGAGTCAGAAACCAAAACAATAAAAATGTATCTTCAACTTCAAGAGGAAACAGTTTGTACTGTAACGATTATCGAGACGAAAACAATCTATTCCAGTCCTGACATGATTGACAGGTTTTATGACGAGCGGTTCTGATGTCCTCACTTGCTCAAGATCCTAACATCCATTAACATGCTGCGAGTGTCAGCGCCAGCAGAGACTCACACCTGTTTGGCAAACATTTAACCGTCTCCGTATTTGGCCTGGAGTGTGTGTGTCTTTAGCTACACAAACGCTCTTGATATTAAACTTGAGAAAAAGTGACGTAAACAAGGACATGTTTTACACTCGAGGGCTTTAGATCAGCGGCAACACAACAAGAGAACATGTATGTAGTTCTGGTTCTGTTCATTATTACCGTCAGAACAAGTTTTGATTTTGATAAAATATCATATTTTCTCTGAGGTGACATCGGTCTGTGACTCTTGACACATCAAGACACTGGTTTTAGTCCATTTTACTGAATTAATAAATCTAAAATGTAGTGAAAATGAGTGAAAATCAAACTCATTTGGACCAGGATGTCGCAGTAAAACCAGTCTAGAGATCTTACGCTTTCATGTTCAGCGTTTTTATCCGAATGTGGGATCTGTGACGATATTCCCGACATTAAAAGGGTCTGCTCTGACAGAAAGGTTGGGGTCCCCTTTAAGAAACATCTTAAGACGTTTTTATTTGTTCAGGCTTTTCCTTGATTTTCTGGAACTCCTGTTGTGTTATCAGTTTTATCTTGATCTTTAAAATATATACTTTATTGAGTATTGTTTTGATTGTTTAATCGCTTTGTGACCCTGGTCTGGAAAGCTCTATATAAATAAAATGACTTACTTACTTAATAAATGTCAATGACGCTCAATAGTTAAAAACATTTAGTGGATACTTGTTGTATTCCAGGAATATGCCTACGAAGAACGACCAATCAGGTGAGAGCTCCACCCAGGTAAACGCAGGTGGTGCGAACACAAAGGTGTATTCTGGAGAGAACAGGACGAGCACCAGGAGCTGCAGCACGTGGTCGTTCTCGGTGAAAACAGGTTGAACGCGTGAAGGCAAACAAAAGAGCAGGAGAACGTACCTGCGGGCCAGTTGTCGAACACATGCTTGGCGATGTCCGTGGCCGAGTCGTTGGGGGAGAAAGTGAAGTCTTGTGTTTTCCCGCTGACCAGGATGAGGCGGAGGTGCACCTGTGACATCAAGCACAAGAGAACGCTTTGTTCATCCGAGTCAGAGTCTCGTCCGCTAACCTCCGCAGGCATGAGGCGACGCGCCGGCATTCCACTCTAATTAGATTTCTCCACGGCGGAGATCCACGCTTTGTGAAGGGTCTTCGTTCACCCCGGGCCCACGCCGAACTGAGCCCCTGTTGCTAGAGAGTCCAGCAGAGCAGGGTGGGGCCGAGGGGGGGGGGGTTCTGGCGCTTTAGTTGCTGAGTGCCGCAAGCTCTTCTACGGGCTGTTGGACTAATGCGATAACCCCAGGTGTCCCAGACAGCTCTGGGCCACGTTATTAAATTTACATGGCCAGTGCGTAGCTGTGAGGGGGAACCTTCAGAGTATGTGGGGGTCTCCAGAAGAAGAGGGGCTTCCCGGGAACATGTTCACATCGTTTTGAAAAGTGGATAAAAAGGTTGAACAAGATTAAAGTGGGAGATCATTTTTAGATGCATTTATTTGGGATCTAAATAAGACCAATAACAAATCTTACTATGTTTATTTGGCTCAGAGTGTCGTTTCATACGAGCAACAAATCTACCCGATGAGGAGTTTCAACACTTAACCACCATTTAAACTGCAGTAGAACTGAAATATTCATGCTTTCAGGGAAGACTGGAACTAATTCGAGGGCTTAGAACCTTTTCATTCCTTTCAATGATGGATGTAAAACTGCAAATATTATATTTAAAATCCCACTAGTGAAGTTCAATATCATTTTAAAGAACAAATAACATTTTCTTTCTTTCTAGGACATGGTTGTTTTAACTTTTTATTTAATCACAATAGATTATAAATGTACAATTAACTAACAACTACCATAACAGATTCATTTATTTACTTCAAGCCGATTTAATGAATAATTATTACAGTGTATTTGTACTTAAACAGGTACAAACTGCCACAATATTTATGAATAATCTGTAGCGGCGGAAACACTTGTTTAATTTTGTTTTTACGGGTCGTTCTAAAAAGGTTTGGCTTGTTCGACAACGTTTAATAAAAAACAATTATAACTTGTAAATTGCTTTATAATCTAAAGTATTGGTGGTTGTTTGACAGTTTATATTCTGAACGTACAACAGAATCCAGCTGTATTTGCGGCACAAGTATTTTCACAGATATATATTGAACTTAACTTTCTCGGCGACACGACTAAGAGAGCAGAACAAAGAGACGCTACCCTGGGGTGTGACGTCAGGGTGGGACGAGCCTCTGATCTGTTTACAAATACAATCCTCCACTGTGTTCCCGTCCCTTCCCCCCTCTGAACCCAATCACCTCCATGTGGGGGTCACATACCCATGTCATCATCATCAAGGCTGGTCCCCCTCCCTTTATCCCCCCCAGAAAAATGAAAACAAAGCTAAATCTGCCCGTTCACCCGTGGCAACACTCCTGTACGTGAAAAACAAAACAATCACGTGGTCGTCCAATCAAACGAGGCATCATTCCGACGCTGGGTGGAGTGACTTGTGACGACGATCACCAACTTATAGATCGAGATCATTCGTAGATCAACAACACATGGAAACATCAGGAACATTGTGTATCCTTTTACTACATGTTCTTTCAAGAAAAGATTGAAGAGAAAAGAACCTGAACAAGTCGAAACAATCGAAATAAGTTCAATCATTTAAGAACCGAACAATAAACATCAACAGAAATTTGAACAACAAAATGAGTTTTTATGACAAAAATGTGCTTTTTGATCTTGACCCAGTGTTTATGGGTCTCCAATCCAACACTGTGACTAGGTTGGATGGGGGGGTCGGGGGTCGGGGGGGTGAGAGGCCTCAGAACAAGGGTACAATCAATTGGCGTCTAAACCTTGAAAGGAAAGTAGGGCAACGTTTTAACAGAGATTAGACAGATGGCGCTCACAGGACCAGCAGTCACTGTCTCAGCTAAGTGTTTATGGGCATTGGGCTAATCCACGAACCCCACCCTTTTCACACCATTACGACCACCCTCAAACCCGTCCATTACTAGAACTTGAAGAAGTTTCAGTAACACCAGCAGCGGGACAACAGGAAAGGTGTCGTGGAACCATGAGATGAAGCAAAAAACTTTGTTTCTTCTCAACTATTAGTTCCAAGTTAAAACACAATCCAAACAACATCATCATCACCATCATCATCATTACCATCATCATCATCTCTGAGTAGTAACAGTCGATTTTTGTCTCAACGAGAAGAATATCCACCAAGTGTATTTATTGATTGTCTAGATACGAGTGAACAGGTGACAAATGCCACAGATTCAAAGCTGACTAAGGTAACAGTAGACGTGTGTTAAATCAGAATAGCTGTTCTACTCCAAGTACCTAACAGATGAACCGATAGACGAACTCAAGGTTCCTACAACTCAAGTCCATTCACGACCGTATATTGCCTTTGATATTCAATTTATGACCCACTTCACAATATACAAAAATGAAAAAAACAAAAAAACACCAAAGATTTAGGGACGATTTATCTCAAATGTTCATTTTAACATAAAGCAAACATGTTGTTTACTTAATTCTAAAGTTTCCTAAAAGTGCCTCGTACTGGTCACCTGGTAAAAGTGCATCTGGACATCTTCATTCTATGCTTTTGTTAGTTCTGCTACTGTGATCGCGCGACAATCTGTAAATGACTTTAAAAAAGAAATAGTATCAAATATTTTGAGATATGAAATTGACATATAATCACAAAAGTTCACATTTTAATGCCAAGCGAGGGCTTATTTACAGAATCGGTATTTGGATGCCTTTCAAGACTTTTTAGTGATCAAGGGGGAACCCTGCCACTAAGTTATTCATGAAACCCATTCTGGTTGTTTGCATGGATTCAAATGATTGATCTTATTCACCTTTATGTCAATTGAATAATAGCCAAACATATTTGAGCCCATCTGTACGGTCAGACTTTAATCCACACTTCTAATGTGACATCACACGAGTGGCTTGTTCTGAGTGTCAACTCACCACATCGAGATCCCTCTGACTGCTCATGGCTCAGGTGGAAAGAAGGCCGAGGATGAGGAGCTGAGATGAGACTGAGGAGCTTCAGCAGCTAGAGAGGGGGCGACAGCCCTGACAAAAACACACGGTTATAAGCATTTATTCATCATGGCATCACATCCCTGAGGCAGAAATCATACTCCAGGTTAATAACACACGTTCACAACCAACATCCTGTCGTTTATATTCTCAGTAAATGTTACCTGCGAGCAGGTTTTAGCAGTAGCTACAATAGCTAGCGTATTTTTTTTATCACTCTCCACTGAAACACAGTCAACACGCACATCTACTGAGATTAAATTGTTTTATTTTGCGCGACTGCTCAGAGATTCAAAGTCCAAACGAGCCACACATCGAACTATATTCGACACTGGATCCGAACCGAGATAATGCAGAAAAGTGCTAGCGTTAGCTTTAGCCACACGGCTAAGGAAGGCTAGCTGCGGCTAACTGGTCGTAAAGATGCGGAAGAGACGGTTTCGTCCGCTCCTGCTCACCTGCATCTGACGGTTGTCTTCTATCGGCCTTCAGTTCGGAACGACAGTCGCTACGAATGTCGTTTCATGGAGAAAAGATCGAGTGCAGCTGGATTTGGTGGAGAGTGAGACTCGGAGGCTAATGGACGGAAAGACGCCGGATGTCAGCTGATTGTAAACACAGAACATAAGAACCGCGACTTCTGGGTAATGGAGTCCATCCCCGGTAAACTACAAATCATTTATAGGTTAAAAACAAACATTTATAACTTGTTTGAAGGATGATCGCTATAATATATATAACATTAACAGGCAGCTGTATTTTTGATATGACAACATAAACCATGTCAGTAATAATAATCATCCATTTTGGGCATTTTGAACATACTTTTTTAATAATAACTGCAGTTATGTTGATGTTATATATATGTTTTTGTAAGTAAAATATGGCCAGCCGTATAAAACAACACTTAAATGGTTGTTTTCAGAAGAAACACATGAGCAACTTTTTAGGCACAAAATAAAAATAAAAAAGTGTTCAAGATAATAACAATTAGTATAAAAAGATTGACTTCAAACAATGCTTTGAAATCATTCCTTCTGTTATTTGAATATATTCTCCTAATAGTCATGAAACAGTTTGTATTTTTGAGAGAGATTTGATGACTGGCAGCAGAACAAGTGTGACAGGAGTGAGTCCAGTTGTCAAATGATGAATAATAAGAATTTTGTCAGGCCCGGTGAAAAGGGGCCCAGAGAAGGAAAGCTTTAGTTGGCGGGAGAACAGTCTGGAGTGAGCGACTATGAAACCAACAAACATGTTGACCATGACTTTTGCAACTTCTCAAACTTCACTTGACACGCGTGGATTCAAGAGTAAAACGTTATATTTGTCAATATTAATGTATAAACATATGTAATTATACAGTTTTAACTGAGCGCTGGAGGATTGTTTACATGAAAAACAGCCCAAAGAGGAATAAACACATTACTTTAAAGAAAGAAAACTTTTAAAAGGAAAGTAAATCATCAAAATATTCAATTTTGGAAACTTCATTATTGATGTTGTTGTTTTTATTAAGCATTTAATTATGTTTTGAATCATTTAAATCAAGAATATCTGTATTGAAAGGGTTAAAGACAATTTATATTTAATATATTTATTAATTTATAAAATTCATTATATAAATGTTGGTATAATAGTGTCACCAGACATTAATAAACGAGCACCGAGCTACTGGATGCATTGATGCTTCTACGTCACATGATCGTCACATGATTGGCTGAAAGTTTGTCTGGTGACACATTTTTATATTGAAATTAAAAGGCTACCAATTTAAAAATAATGAATTTAGAAAATTTATTTTTCAATTACAAAATCAAATTAAACTCAAACTGTGAAAGAACAACAACAATATTTTTAGAAATATTAAATGCAACAATTAAAGGAAAACCTTATTCAACCTTTAACTTACCAAATGATCCAATTTAATTATTAAGTAAATAATTAAATGTTTAAAAACAACAACCTTTTAATATTCTTTATTTTTGGAAATATATATCTTTTAAACATTTCTAGTTCGTTTTATGACGAATATAAGATCTTTTGTCGAAGCTAAGCCATGAGATTAAACTTAATTTCTCTGCATTGAAAATATTCAGTTAAAACCTTTACATTTTTAATAATTAGAAATAATAATTTTAACAAATAATGTTGTTTATCAGTGAACGTATTTAATAGATAAATATAATAATAATCATACTTTTGTGCTATTTTAGAAGATAATATTCAATATAAGGTGCTTCTCTTTGGACATAAAAGTCATAATATCTATAAATATATATGAAAGTCATTCAAGCCCTCATCAGGTGCTCAGGGTTCCGGGCAGTCGGGCTTAAGCCAGTGAAAAGGAAATGACAGAAGCTTCTGGGTTCATGCCAGCCTCAGATAAACAATCTGTCCACAGATCTACACCATGTCACCCAGAGGGCAAAGGTCAATTGGATTAGAGGGCTTTGATTTCAATTTACCTGGAAACAACGGTGGCGGGATTTGACTTTTATCCAATTTTATAAAAAGAAAATCTTTATTATTAAACATATTTCAAACAAATACAGTCATAGAACATTCACTGAGGGCGGATGAAAGAAACTCTCGAAAATAAATCGCAGTAAATTACCAATATTTTAATAAAAAAATATAACTGCAAAATCAAATAAAGTGAACCATATTCCAGTATCTATTTTAACTTCATTGGTATTTGATCTCAACCTTACAGTGAGATATTTTAGGTCATAAGGATGTCAGCGTCCACGAATAGCCTTTGTTTTGGTTTGTGTTATTGGCTTGTCAGTGATTAGCTGCTTCACCAGCAGCGTAGAGTCGAGTGAACTCAGGACACCAACCTTTACGCAACTTTCTTTAGGTACATATTTGCCCTGAAGTTATTCTATAGACAAACACTGACTTGTGTGTTTAAAAGCTATTATGCTACATAATATTTAGACTCTGCATGTCTCCCAACTACGTGATAACTTATCAAGATGTATTTTTTCAGATCAGCTGAACGTCTTGTGAGTTTCCTCGTCCATGTAGGTTTTAAAAACCCTCTCATTATCATCATCATCATCATCATCATCATCATCATCATCATCATCATCATCATCATCATCATCATCATCATCATCATCATCATCATCATCCTCATCATCATCATCCTCATCATCATCATCATCATCATCATCATCCTCATCCTCATCATCATCATCATCATCATCCTCATCATCATCATCATCATCCTCATCCTCATCATCATCATCATCATCATCATCATCATCATCCTCATCATCATCATCATCATCCTCATCATCATCATCATCATCATCATCATCCTCATCATCATCATCCTCATCATCATCTTCATCATCATCCTCATCATCATCCTTATCATCATCATCATCATCATCATCATCATCATCCTCATCATCATCATCTTCATCATCATCCTCATCATCATCCTCATCATCCTCATCATCATCATCATCATCATCCTCATCATCATCATCATCATCATCATCATCATCCTCATCCTCATCCTCATCCTCATCCTCATCATCATCGTTTTTCTCCCCATCATGGTCATCTTCATCCTCATCATCTTCATCATCATCATCATCATCCTCATCATCATCATCATGATCATCATCATCATCCTCATCATCATCATCATCATCATCATCATCATCATCATCATCACCATCATCATCATCATCATCCTCATCATCATCATCATCATCATCATCATCATCATCCTCATCATCATCATCTTCATCATCATCATCATCATCATCATCATCATCCTCATCATCATCCTCATCATCCTCATCATCCTCATCATCCTCATCATCATCATCATCATCATCATCATCATCACCATCATCATCATCATCATCATCACCATCATCATCATCCTCATCATCATCATCATCATCATCATCTTCATCATCATCATCATCATCATCATCATCCTCATCATCATCATCATCATCATCATCATCATCATCATCATCATCCTCATCATCATCATCATCATCATCATCATCATCATCATCATCATCCTCATCATCATCATCATCATCATCATCATCATCATCATCATCATCCTCATCATCTTCATCATCATCATCATCATCATCATCATCATCATCCTCATCATCATCATCCTCCTCCAACCTTTTTTCTCGTTATCACCTGGAATGCGGACGACGGTGACAAACATTGAAATGTGTGAAAAGATGACGTCTCTCTGGCGCGGGAATAACTGGGTTATCTACACAAACGCCAGCATGAGTGGCCTTTGAAACAGAAGTTCACGTTACACATAATAAACAAAATATACTAGTTTGATTCCTTGATAATAATTTGGTTATATTAACTCATACTTTGCAAATTAAACTATTACTTTTAACTGACAAAGTATGAAACGCTCTGTCATATGAAGAGTCAAAATAATCCTTTATTTCTTCACTTTATATGAACTCTCGTGTTATCTCAGGGTCATGTATTTATGTAATAGGGAGGTCGTTCACCTTGACCCAGAGACAACACAAGGGATACCACAAACACATTTGTTTTTAGGCCTGTGGGTCACCTTGAACCAGAGACAACACAAGGGATACCAAAGACACGTTTGTTTTCAGGCCTGTGGGTAACATTGACCCAGAGATAACACAAGGGATACCACAAACACATTTGTTTTCAGGCTTGTGGGTCACCTTGACCCAGAGATAACACAAGGGATACCACAAACACATTTGTTTTCAGGCCTTTGGGTCACCTTGACCCAGAGACAACACAAGGGATACCACAAACACATTTGTTTTCAGGCTTGTGGGTCACCTTGACCCAGAGACAACACAAGGGATACCACAAACACATTTGTTTTCAGGCTTGTGGGTCACCTTGACCCAGAGACAACACAAGGGATACCACAAACACATTTGTTTTCAGGCCTGTGGGTCACCTTGACCCAGAGATAACACAAGGGATACCACAAACACATTTGTTTTCAGGCTTGTGGGTAACATTGACCCAGAAACAACACAAGGGATACCACAAACATATTTGTTTCCAGGCCTGTGGGTAACCTTGACCCAGAGGCAACACAAGGAATACCACAAACACATTTGTTTTCAGGCCTTTGGGTCACCTTGACCCAGAGACAACACAAGGGATACCACAAACGCATTTGTTTTCAGGCTTGTGGGTCACCTTGACCCTGAGATAACACAAGTGTTAACATAAACACATGTTAGATTAAACATACAGTACATATATTTCAAAAACAAAAGGAAAAACAATTATGAATAGAATAATAATTTTAAAAAATAAAATAAAATGTAGAACATATATATGAGGTTTTAAAAAATATTTAATGTATCCAAGTTGTAGAGAAACTACTTTAACTTAAGAGAGTATTTCACCAGAAGTGTGTTCACTGCACTAGAGACGGTAACAACAGAAGAACTAGTTTGACCTACTTTTACTGAAGCCTCAAGGTTTACTGACATGTCAGGATCCTGCAGTGGTTCTGCTGCTGGAATATAAGAAAACAAACATATGTTGTTCATGTGTGTTTCTGGGTCATTATTGCATGTAACACAATATTTATATATTTACAGTCGATATATTTTTATATTTTAGTATTTTCTTTACATTTTAACTAATTGTTTTTCCATTTCAATATATTTTAAATGTTTTTAATATTCGGTTTATAAAGAATAAACCCCTTAAAATGAATTATCACTTTTTTTAACAGACTTTTTAGATTTTTTCAAGTTTTTAATAATTGTATTAAAATAAACCACCTTAACCATAAAAATGTAATGTTAATTGTTATGCATTATAACCTTTTTCAAATACTTTTATTGTAGAACCTTCTTAAAACACACATTTCATTTAACTAAATGATATATTTTTAAATAAATATTTATTAATTAATAACATTTATTCAAAAACAAAAACAAATCAAATTTATAAGAAATTAAATTATCTTAGTTTTCAACTTGTCACTCCTTATTTTTTTTAAAAGAAAATATTAAAAATAAATAAAATAAACACGTGGTGATGATGCTTTTCATTTTTTATTGTATTACCGTTTATACATATTAGAAAGGAATTTATATTTTTAATAAATATGTAATAATTTCATTACACTCATAGAAAATAAACTCTAAACATAACTCTTTTGTTTAAAAACAAAACTTTTTCACTGCTAAACTATGAAATAAAGTATGTTAAACAAACACGAAATACGTCTATAGTTGAGCTGAAGTGGAGCCTGAACTAGTCCAGCCTCATCCATAGTATTTATATATGTATGTAAAGGATATGTTGAGCAGAACCTTCTGGACTCGCACCTTCAACCTTCTATTCTGAGGCAGCTTCAAGTCTGCTCCACTCGTCAGTAATTGGCTCTGGTGACCCGCGGGTGTATAAACGCTAGTAACCTCTTACATAATGTACTATTCAAAGGTACTCGCAGTTTTCTGGGCCGCGGCTGTTTACAAGCTCACGACACGAGGGACTCCGTTTCCCGGCGTGCATCGCGCGCGCATGCGCAGAGCGCGCCGCCTGCCAGTGGTAAACAGACGTCAGAAGGGAGTCTTCGCCTCGAGTCAAAACAAAACAAACCCGAACTAGTCCAAAATCCGCGGCTGGACTTGGATTCGACAGCGAGAAGACGACGGGAAGTTACTTCAAAGTGTTTTCTGGTCCGGATCGAGACCCCAAAGGACGTTATCGGCGGGTTTGGTGGACTTTGTCGGCGAATTGAAAACTCCGGAGTAGCATCGGCGGCTAACGCTTGTTTTCAAAGTGTGGAGCGAGGCAGACATTCCTCCAGGCCGAGCCGATCTCTGCAAATAACCGCCTGGGATTCTCTCCGATATCACGAGAAAGCTCCTCGGGTGTCTGGGGTCGAGGATCGGGGCTGTTTTGGGTTTTTTTTAACGAGCCGCTTTTCGGAGCATCGTGTGCGGCGAGTGAACATGGCAGATGGTGACACGCGCCTCGCCGCAATGTGGCGGATCGTGCAGACCTGAACTCCTGCTCCTGGATCGGTTCTTCAGACCTGAACTCCTGCTCCTGGATCGGTTCTTCAGACCTGAACCCTGGCTCCGGGATCGGTTCTTCAGACCTGAACTCTGGCTCCTGGATCGGTTCTTCAGACCTGAACTCTGGCTCCGGGATCGGTTCTCCAGACCTGAACTTTTGCTCCTGGATCGGTTCTTCAGACCTGAACTTTTGCTCCTGGATCGGTTCTTTAGTCCTGAACTCCTACTCCGGGATCGGTACTTCAGACCTGAACTTTTGTTCCTGGATCGGTTCTTCCGACCTGAATCCGGCTCCTGGATCGGTTCTTCCGACCTGAACTCTGGCTCCGGGATCGGTTCTTCAAACATCATCCTTGGGATTTTACCTTTTGTGTTTTTTTAAAAACTTTTTCTTAATTTAACAGCCGAAAACTTTCTGAAGGTACATTTTCAGTTTCTCTTCAACATATTTTAAATAGTTCATATACGTTCGGAACTGTAACGTTTGAGGTACCAGACTCCACGGTGTTTACAAGTGGACCCGGACTGAGTCTCCCTGGAGCGTCTTCGTACTGGACTTAATCCCTGCGTGTTGACATTCAAACCTCAAGTTTTCAAATTAATTTAAACACGTTTTTAGTTTGTTTTTAAACTCAGCGTTACTTAAATATTGTGAAAAGTTCCGATCATATCGGTTTATACATTTTTTAATAGTTATTTAACCGCCGGGAAAGTTGCGGAATTTCTTGTGAACTTCCTTGGATCCAGATGTTTAGTCGCTTGTTCTTCACTTTGATTCGAACAAAGGAAGCTTCTCTGGAGTCACGAGGTGGATGAAGGTTCTATTAAGGAGATTATTTGGGTTCCCTAATCTGCAATCTGAGGATTAGTCCAGTGGAGTGTCCAGATTATTACGTCCCTCCTCTGTTGACACCCGCGCCTGCTTGTTGTTGTTGTTGACGCTCGCGCGGTCCCGAGGGTGGTCGCCGGTCCCGGGTCTTCATCATGGAGGACGCGTCCCTGCTGCCCCAGATCGACCCGGACTTCGAGCCGCAGAGCAGACCGCGCTCGTGCACGTGGCCGCTCCCGCGCCCCGACATCTCGGCCGTGAAGCCCGAGGGCGCGGACGGAACCGAGTCCGCCGCCGGGACCCCGCCCGCCGACGAGGACAAGCCCGAGCCGCAGCAGGTCTCCTGCGAGCCGGAGAAGGCTGCGGGGGCGGCGGGGGAGGGAGGCCCCGCCGGAGGGGCCCCTGGAGCGGCCCCGAGGAAGGGCTCCTCCCGCCGCAACGCGTGGGGGAACCAGAGCTACGCGGACCTGATCAGTCAGGCCATAGAGAACTCCCCCGAGAAGAGGCTGACCCTGGCCCAGATCTACGAGTGGATGGTGAAGACCGTGCCCTACTTCCGGGACAAGGGGGACAGCAACAGCTCCGCGGGATGGAAGGTGAGACGCATGATTGACACCTGTCACTCCGGGAACCTTTGACCTTTAACGACATCAGACACTAGTTAGAAGTTTTTTAAATGGATTTAAATTCTACTTTTTTAACAATCTAATTATGTGGAACAAGTTTTATTTGTTTTATTTTTCATAAATTTAAAGTTTGTTTGGTGTTAGTAAATAAACACATATATATATATGATATTTGTATGATAGATGATACTTTACATTTATTTTGTCGTGAATTCAAACCGATCTTGGATGTTCTGAGATGATGACGTCACACGACAACTCATGATGTCACTGTGATCTTGATTGACACATGGGAACATTTTCTAATTTTTAAATAAATAAACAAAAATCAGGTATTATGTCGAAGATTGTTTATACTGTTTTACTTATTTTAAATGAAATCTATGTAAATATTTTCACTAACCAGACGATTTAAATCTAATAAATATGACATTTATTTGAATTAATTTAAATTAAATATTGTTTTTTTTTCTTGTTTTTTTTTAACAATGTTCACACAGACGTATCTTATTTTTTGTCAATTTAATTACATTTTTCAGAAAGATACAATCCGAGTCATATTTAAAGTAGAACAAAATCCATCTTTTTTCCCGTCATAGATTGTGTGTATATTGTTGCTGTAACTCAGTTTAATGAAGTAAATATGTTGTTAAATAAAGAAAACTAAATGTCAATTTATACAAACACCAGTTATATCTAAAAATATATGATATTTTACATTTATTATAATGTCAATTTTGACACTTACCTGACAACTGATGATGTCACCTGACAACTGATGATGTCACCTGTTAACTGATGATGTCACTTGTCAACTGGTGATGTCACCTGACAACTGATGATGTCACCTGACAACTGATGATGTCACCTGACAACTGATGATGTCACCTGTCAACTGATGATGTCACCTGTCAACTGATGATGTCACCTGTTAACTGATGATGTCACTTGTCAACTGATGATGTCACCTGACAACTGATGATGTCACCTGACAACTGATGATGTCACCTGACAACTGATGATGTCACCTGTCAACTGATGATGTCACCTGTCAACTGATGATGTCACCTGACAACTGATGATGTCACCTGTTAACTGATGATGTCACCTGTTAACTGATGATGTCACCTGTCAACTGATGATGTCACCTGACAACTGATGATGTCACCTGTCAACTGATGATGTCACCTGACAACTGATGATGTCACCTGTCAACTGATGATGTCACCTGACAACTGATGATGTCACCTGTCAACTGATGATGTCACCTGACAACTGATGATGTCACCTGTCAACTGATGATGTCACCTGACAACTGATGATGTCACCTGACAACTGATGATGTCACCTGTCAACTGATGATGTCACCTGACAACTGATGATGTCACCTGTTAACTGATGATGTCACCTGACAACTGATGATGTCACCTGTCAACTGATGATGTCACCTGACAACTGATGATGTCACCTGTCAACTGATGATGTCACCTGACAACTGATGATGTCACCTGTTAACTGATGATGTCACCTGACAACTGATGATGTCACCTAACAACTGATGATGTCACCTGTTAACTGATGATGTCACCTGTCAACTGATGATGTCACCTGTTAACTGATGATGTCACCTGTCAACTGATGATGTCACCTGACAACTGATGATGTCACCTGTCAACTGATGATGTCACCTGTTAACTGATGATGTCACCTGTCAACTGATGATGTCACCTGACAACTGATGATGTCACCTGTCAACTGATGATGTCACCTGACAACTGATGATGTCACCTGTCAACTGATGATGTCACCTGTTAACTGATGATGTCACCTGACAACTGATGATGTCACCTGTCAACTGATGATGTCACCTGACAACTGATGATGTCACCTGTCAACTGATGATGTCACCTGACAACTGATGATGTCACCTGTTAACTGATGATGTCACCTGTCAACTGATGATGTCACCTGACAACTGATGATGTCACCTGTCAACTGATGATGTCACCTGTCAACTGATGATGTCACCTGACAACTGATGATGTCACCTGTTAACTGATGATGTCACCTGACAACTGATGATGTCACCTGACAACTGATGATGTCACCTGTTAACTGATGATGTCACCTGTCAACTGATGATGTCACCTGACAACTGATGATGTCACCTGTCAACTGATGATGTCACCTGACAACTGATGATGTCACCTGTCAACTGATGATGTCACCTGACAACTGATGATGTCACCTGTCAACTGGTGATGTCACCTGTCAACTGATGATGTCACCTGACAACTGATGATGTCACCTGTCAACTGATGATGTCACCTGTCAACTGATGATGTCACTTGTCAACTGGTGATGTCACCTGTCAACTGATGATGTCACCTGACAACTGATGATGTCACCTGTCAACTGATGATGTCACCTGTTAACTGATGATGTCACCTGTTAACTGATGATTTCACCTGACAACTGATGATGTCACCTGTCAACTGATGATGTCACCTGTCAACTGATGATGTCACTTGTCAACTGGTGATGTCACCTGTCAACTGATGATGTCACCTGACAACTGATGATGTCACCTGTCAACTGATGATGTCACCTGTTAACTGATGATGTCACCTGTTAACTGATGATTTCACCTGACAACTGATGATGTCACCTGTCAACTGATGATGTCACTCAGATCTTGATTGGCACTTGTGGCGAGAAAATTCGAGAAACCTTAAATATTCATAAAATAAAGAAAGATTTATATGTGTTTAGGAGATTAAAATTAAAATTAAATTTATTTCATTAATTTAAATAAACAAAAATAAGAATGATGGCTAAGATTGTTTTATTTATTTAAAATGTTTAAATATACAAACGTCAGTAATAAGTTATCAAAACACAGTTTAGAGTCGATTGAATGAAATCATTATAAATACATCAACAATCTTAAATTAGATTAATAAATGCAATAAAATTATTAAAAATACATTCGAGTAAACTAATACAAATTAATAATGAAATAAAATTATTTAAATATCTAGGTTTTCATGATCTTGACAGGATTGATATTTAATGTATTATTGTGTGAATTTTCCATAAACTTAATTTAAGAAACATTAAGAAATAAGATGATGTCGTTCTGATGACGTCACTCTCAGTTTGATTGACAGCCGTCAACAGTTCATCAGTGCAAGATATGAAAAGTGTTAAAGATCTGAATCTTCTGATCTGTCAATCAAAGTTCAGTTCTGATCTTCTTCTCCGTTTCTCCATCAAGAACTCCATCCGGCACAACCTGTCACTCCACAACAAGTTCCTGCGGGTCCACAACGAGTCCACGGGCAAGAGCTCCTGGTGGATGCTGAACCCGGAGGGGGGGAAGACGGGCAAGGCTCCCCGGCGCCGCGCCGCCTCCATGGACAACAGCAGCAAACTGCTGAAGAGCCGCATGAGGGCCAAGCAGACCAAGAAGCAGGCGGGGGCGGCGGGGTCCGGGGCGGGCGAGGGCGGCGGCACCGGGTCCGGCGGCGCCGAGAGTCCCAACTCCTCGCAGCAGTTCCCCAAGTGGGCCAGCAGCAGCCCGTCCTCCCGGGGCTCCCTGGACGACAGCGACATGTGGCTGACCTTCCGACCTCGCACCAGCTCCAACGCCAGCACCCTCAGCGGGCGCCTGTCGCCCATCGCCCCGGGTCAGGAGGACGACGACAACCTGCCCGAGGACGGGCTCCTGGGCCGCTACACCTCCAGCAGCCTGACCCCCACCCTCACAGAGACCCTCATGGAGGAGCTGGACCTCATCGACGGGCTCACTCTCATGACGGGGGGAGCGGCCAGTCCCAGCACCGCCCCCCCGGCGCCGCCCACCCCGCTGCCCTCGGCGTCCACCCTGCTGCCCCGCGGGTCCAGCTTCACCTCCTTCCACCAGCTCCAGCAGCAGACCCCCCCGCAGGGGATTCCGTGCGGTCCGAGCAAAGAGCCGACGACCTTCAGCAACTCGCTCTTCAACCCCATGCCCGGCGCCGGGTCCCGGGTCGGCCACTACGGCGCCCACGTGCCTTCGAGCCTGGAGGCCCTCCTGACCTCCGACTCCCCCCCGCCCACGGATGTGCTGATGGGTCAGGTGGACCCGCTCATGCAGACCCCGGGAGGCCTGATGGGGATGAGGCCCAAACCCAGCGCGTGTCTCCTGAGCAAGGGTCTGGAGTCCAGCGCCGCGGTGGCCCTGCAGCCCCCGATGCAGACCCCGCACCTGCACCACCAGCAGAGGGCGCAGCACCACCAGCACCTCTCTCAGATGGGCCTGGGCATGATCCTGTCGGGGATGAGCCAGGACCCCCCGCACATGAAGGCCCAGCACGCCCCCCTGCAGCCCCCCCACCACGGCCCCCCCCTCCCGGCCCTCTCGCTGCAGAGCATGGCCCAGTTCGCGCCCCCGTCCTGGACCCCCAGCAGCCAGGACCGGCTGCCCACCGACCTGGACATCGACATGTTCACGGAGAACCTGGACTGTGACGTGGACTACATCATCAACAGTGACCTCATGGATGCGGACAGCACCGACTTCAACTTTGACCCCATCCTGCACGGAGGTCAGGGGTACCCGGGCCCGGCCAGCCAGGGCTCGGCCCACACCTGGGTGCCGAGCTAATCTCAGCAGGTACGTCGGGTTTTATCTGGAGAATCTCACACCGAGAAGGAAGATATTTATAGATCATCAGAATATTTAACTGTTGTTTATGGAAATCATTTTAATCATTTATTTAAATGTTAAACATTTAATGTTAATGTTAAACAATAATTTCTATATTTATAGGTTGAATTTGTTTTATTTAATTCAATATTTGTTTTTGTTAAAAGGTTGAATATGTTTTTCATAACTTTATTTATTTGTTATTTATTAATTTGACTAGTTTTAAGACTCACTTGTATAACAGACGCTGATGGGAGTAGGCTGCGACCCAGCATCTCAACCGTCAGGGTTCTTGATCAGAGACACAACAACAACAACATCTCGTCTAAAGTTTTTATTCACATAAACTTTGATATTCTTATAAAATCATTCAAATATATTTTTTATAAACTCAATATTTTTTAATTTGTAGTGTTTTAAAGTCAATATAAAAATGTTGTTATTATAGTGTTTCAATATTATATTTAAAAAATATAAATGACTTATTCAACCTTTTAATATGGAAGTTATTGAATCTAATTAATCCAAATAATTAAATGCTTAAAAAAACATTTAAATAAAAGAATTCAAGGTTTCAACGTAAATAATGAGTGAATGTTGCCACGGCAACAACCACAGCATCTCGTCTCTAACTGTCACTTCTTTGATTGACAGGACGTTGAAGGTCGAGCGTCTCCGGATCATTCCTCTGTTGAAACTCAGACTCTCAAAGACGAAAACCTCAAACATGTCACGTGCCAAGACATGCCGAGCACCCGGAGGAGACTCAGCTCCTCTCCTCCTCCCTCACTCCTCCTCCTCCTCCTCCTCCTCCTCTCCAACTCCACCTCCTATTCACCTCCTCTCCTCCTCTCCTTCTCTACCTCTTCCTCCTCGTCCTCCTCCTCCTCTTCCTCCTACTCTCCAACTCCACCTCCTCCTCTTCCTCCTGGTCCTCCTCCTCCTATTCACCTCCTCTCCTCCACTCCTTCTCTACCTCCTCCTCCTCTTCCTCTTCCTCATGGTCCTGGTCCTCCACTCATCCTCCTCCTCCTCCTCCCTCCCCTCCTCCTCCTTATCTTCCTTCTGCTTCTGGTCCTCCTCCTCCCCCACTCCCTCCTCCTCCTCCTCGCCCTGCTCCTCATCCTCTCCACTTCCACCTCCTATTCACCTTCTCTCCTTCTACACCCCCTCCTCTCCTCCACCTCAATCTCCTCCTCCTCCTCTACTGCTCTCCTCCACCTCCTCCTACTTCTCCTCCTCCTCCCCCTCCTCCCCTCCTCCATCTCTTCCTCCTCCTCCTCTCCTCCTCCTCCTCACTCCTCCTCCTCCTCCTCTCCTCCTCACTCCTCCTCCTCCTCCTCCTCCTCCCCTCCTCCTCACTCCTCCTCCTCCTCCTCCTCTCCTCCAGCTCCTCTCCTCCTCCTCCAGCTCCTCTCCTCCTCCTCTCCTCCTCCTCCCTCCTCCTGCTCCTCCTCCTCCTCACTCTTCCTCCTCCTCCTCTTCCTCCTCCTCTTCCTCCTCCTCCTCACTCTTCCTCCTCCTCCTCCTCCTCCTCCTCCACCACCTCCTCACTCCTCCTCCAGCTCCAGACGGTACCACAGGTGTGTCTCACTGCCAGAGACTCGAGAGACTCGAACCATTGAACTGACGACATGAAGAAATGTTGATCGAGGGGCATTCAAGGACCGTGGGACAAACCGTCCTCGTCCGTCTGTCTCCTCCAGCACTTGACGGAGGTTCCAGCATTTCATCCTCTCCTCGTTGCACAAGTTCCTCACGACTATGCAGATTCTTCGAGAGACGAAGGAGAATCTTGAAGATATTTAACGATGATTCTATAGAGGACGAAAGTACAAAGAATATATTTCTTATAGTTTTAATATAGACCAGAGAAGGCAAAATATTAATATGACTAATTTTTTTTTTTTTACATCGGAGGAAACTTTTTCAGATCATTTTAAAGGTGATTTTCTATACTTTTATTTTTGTAAAGATGCATGTAGAGTTGTTTTTGTAACCAAAGGAACACTAATATTGGCATGGCATTTAGGGCGCCGGTGTGTCGGCGCCGACCCGCGATACTTGAGCGGCTTCTGTGCTTCATCTCAAGACCCGGTTCATCTCAAGACCCGGTACCTCAGGCTCGCGCTGAAGAATCCAACGACTCCAGGAGGAAAATATTTATTTCACACCTTTCTGTTACAAAAGCTCTGGACGCGAGCGTCTCTAAAAAAAACTCCCTCGATAGAAGATCTTTGTGTAGATGCTACCAAACACTAGCTTCGTGTTTTTATTTAACGTTTGCTCATCAACCAAAACCCGGCCGTTCAACGCATCCTTTCACTGTAGTTTTTCTAGATCTTTCGTTTTTCTTGATGGTGCTAGTTTTCTTTTTTCGAGCGCGTGGTTTTCCATCTTCGGCGAACGACGCGCGGCTCGACGGTGGAAGATCAACGTGTTTTCATATATATATAAATATATAGTTTAAGGATAAATCGACTAATCAGCGATAACATTATGACCACCAAAATATTACGATCGGGTGAATGAAAAAGAAATGATTTCAAGGGCGTTAGCATCTCGGCTAATGCGTTAGCAATGCTAGCTTAGCATGTGAGCTAACGCGGCTCTTAAACCCCAACAACAGTCACTTAATCGTCGTCTTCACTCGGTGCTGATTGGCTCGTTTACTGTCGCTGCCTTAAAAGGCGGGAAACTTTGCTTTTAATCCCTTTTGAGTTTGTTTTGTATTTGATCCACTAGTTTGTCACGAGTTCCTCCGACAGTGTTGACGTCGTTCAAACTGTGCCAACGTTTTATGATCAGATCGTGTTTGTGTTTCTTTCCTTCACTCGTGTTTTTTTCTTCACATCTTGTAAAGTGACTCAGTCCAGAAGAATAAATTGAATAAACTGTTTGAGCTGCGTCGACTCTTTTATTCATTCATTCATCAGTCACTCATTGATTTACCCTTGATTCATGATTCATTTATTCATGGTTAATTTATTCATGATTCATTTATTCATGATTCAGTTGTTCATGATTAATTTGTTCATGATTCATTTATTTATCATGAGTCATTTGTTCAAAATGGATTCATGTATTCATGATTTATTTATGTATCATGATTCATTTGTTCATGATTCATTTATTCATAATTGATTCATGTATTCATGATGTATTTATTTACCCATGATTCATTAATCAATGATTCATTTGTTCATGATTCATGTATGTATTCATAATTTATTAATGTATTCATGATTTATTTATTTACCTATGATTCATTAATCAATGATTCATTTGTTCATGATTAATTTATTCATAATTGATTCATGTATTCATGATGTATTTATTTACCCATGATTCATTAATCAATGATTCATTTGTTCATGATTCATTTATGTATTCATAATTTATTAATGTATTCATAATTTATTTATTTACCCATGATTCATTAATCAATGATTCATTCGTTCATGATTCATTTATTCATAATTGATTCATGTATTCATGATGTATTTATTTACCCATGATTCATTAATCAATGATTCATTTGTTCATGATTCATTTGTTCATGATTCATTTGTTCATGATTCATTTATTTATTCATAATTTATTAATGTATTCATGATTTATTTATTTACCCATGATTCATTAATCAATGATTCAATTGTTCATGATTCATTTATGTATTCATAATTTATTAATGTATTCATTATTTATTTATTTACCCATGATTCATTAATCAATGATTCATTTGTTCATGATTCATTTATTCATAATTGATTCATGTATTCATGATGTATTTATTTACCCATGATTCATTAATCAATGATTCATTTGTTCATGATTCATTTATGTATTCATAATTTATTAATGTATTCATGATTTATTTATTTACCCATGATTCATTAATCAATGATTCATTTGTTCATGATTCATTTATTCATGATTCATTTATGTATTCATAATTTATTAATGTATTCATTATTTATTTATTTACCCATGATTCATTAATCAATGATTCATTTGTTCATGATTCATTTATTCATAATTGATTCATGTATTCATGATGTATTTATTTACCCATGATTCATTAATCAATGATTCATTTGTTCATGATTCATTTGTTCATGATTAATTTATGTATTCATAATTGATTCATGTATTCATGATGTATTTATTTACCCATGATTCATTAATCAATGATTCATTTGTTCATGATTAATTTATGTATTCATAATTTATTAATGTATTCATGATGTATTTATTTACCCATGATTCATTAATCAATGATTCATTTGTTCATGATTCATTTATGTATTCATAATTTATTAATGTATTCATGATGTATTTATTTACCCATGATTCATTAATCAATGATTCATTTGTTCATGATTCATTTATGTATTCATAATTTATTAATGTATTCATGATGTATTTATTTACCCATGATTCATTAATCAATGATTCATTTGTTCATGATTCATTTATGTATTCATAATTTATTAATGTATTCATAATTTATTTATTTACCCATGATTCATTAATCAATTATTCATTTGTTCATGATTAATTTATGTATTCATAATTTATTAATGTATTCATGATGTATTTATTTACCCATGATTCATTAATCAATGATTCATTTGTTCATGATTCATTTATGTATTCATAATTTATTAATGTATTCATAATTTATTTATTTACCCATGATTCATTAATCAATGATTCATTTGTTCATGATTCATTTATGTATTCATAATTTATTAATGTATTCATGATGTATTTATTTACCCATGATTCCTTAATCAATGATTCATTTGTTCATGATTCATTTATTTATTCATAATTTATTAATGTATTCATGATTTATTTATTCATCTTTTGTTCGTGATTCATTAATTCATTATTTATGAATTCATAATTGATTAATTTATTCATGATTAATTTGTTCATAATTCATTTGTTCATGATTCTGAATTCAATTCATGTTTTTTAACATAAATTGACCAAAACAGATCAACGATGACGTCAGTGGAAGGCCACTGAGGCCATCTAGTGGTCAAACTGTAAAAGTGCCGCTGAATTAAACTTTGATTCCGCGTTAAATAAAATCATGTTTAAAGTCATTTCGTTCACAAGAACAAACAGAACAAGATCTCAGTTTAAAATATTAATTAAATACTGAAAGTTACGAATAAATATGTTGAAATAATGCACAAAACAAGATAAACCATGTTAAATATATAACGATATTTAGCTTATATTCTTAAAATACTTTTAAAAGATTTAAAAAAAAAGCATTTTAAATTAATTTTATATTTAAATAAAAATCATTAAAAATCAAAATGACTGATTTTGAAGTAAAGAAAAAATAAGTTGATACATAGAAATACAGTAAATGTAGTTTATATTAAAACAATGGGTGAAATATTATGTTTAATCACCTAAAGTCAGTTAATAGATTATTTTATCTTATATTTTAATCTAAGGTTAAACAAGTATTAAAATAAGTTCTGAGGTCACGTGACACAAACACACACCAGGACACCATCAATATTTTCATAGAACATCTTTATAGAAAACATTCTTCACATTTTTTCCAAAAACTTTTTTTGGTCTTTTAACTTTTCCTTCTTTTTTTTTTTCTCTTCTCCTCCAAAGTATTTTCGTGTGAAAAGAAACATCCAAGTGTGTCGAAGGCTCGTCGTAGAGTTGCTGGGTCGATTCTCGTGGAGACTCGGTCCAGGCCTGAAGGCACCGAGAAGATATGCTCGTCCTGCACATGTATATGGATATATATATACTTATATACATATATATATGTATATATATATCCATATACATGTGTCTATGGTCCTACACTACACACTCACGCAGCTACACTAACGGTTCACAAAAGAAAGGTGTGGTCGGTTCGTCCTCTAAGCCCCGCCCACAAACAGGTGACCCCGAGCTTCTTCTTCTTCTTCTTCGGAACGTTTTTTGTTTGAGACCAAACTTCAGCGATAGGGACGGGAATAATCTGACCTTTGACCTCAATCGTACACAGATCGCTTCGTTTATAAAATAATCACGTTTTGAACATAAAAGTTTTTTTTTTTTGACGAGAATCTCTGATCAATTATTGATCAATTATTGCTCACTTTGTTATTGTCGTCCAGCTTATTGAGACATGTCGCCCTCTAGAGGAGCTCAAGAGAATTGCAGGCGGAGACATTTCCAGGGTAAATGTCGTCAAATATTTACGGAAGTATTTCAGCGTCAGAGTTTGAAATGTTAAAAACTTTAAACAAATTGATTGAAATGTTTTTTAATAATTTAATTGAAACCAATAATTACTGAACGAATGTGTTTATTTTTTAACTAAATATTTGAGTCAAAAATGTATTTTAAAAGGGTTTTCTTTTTCCACATAACATTTGATATTATAATATTTTAAAAAATTACTTTCTAATTAAATTACTTTACAGCCTTTTAAATTCAATATAAACAACGTTGGAGTAAAGTGCCACCATTTTGTATTGAATTTAAAAGGCTACTATTAAAAGATAATCAATTTAGAAACATATTTAAACTGATTGGAATTAAAAGATCACATTTTATGCATTAGATAATTAAAATTAAATTATTCATAAAAACTAATTCAACGTTTCAGTTCAGAATTGAATCATTTAAAAGAAAATAAATATAAAGTTTCAACATGTTCCGACACTGATCTACTTCCTCTCGAGTCACAGGAAGTAGTTTGTTACAAACGCGACACAAGAGTTTGTTGTGTAGGAGTGAGCGCTCGTAAATATATAAAGTCTAAAAGTGCTTCGATACAAGAGTGACCCCGTGACCTCGGGGAGGGTCACATGTTTGTTCTGGGGGCCAAAACAAAATGGCGTAGAAAAGTCGGGGGGAAGCTTCGTACAAAGAGAGAGTTGCTACGACCACAGGTCAAAGGTTAACGTCAATAATTGCACATAGTCTTGAGGGCGGAGTCTCCCGCAGAAGGGGGGGGGGGGTCTGATGGCACATCATGGTATAAATACATTAAGATAGGAAACACATTCATGAGGCGACCAGCAGGTGGCGCTCCTCTCAGTCCTTCAGCTACGCGATCATGTACTGGGTGATGGCTCTGAGGGCGTACAGCAGCTCCGCCTGCAGCCGCGCCTCCATGATGAGGAGGTCCACGTGGATCTGGGGAGAGAGGGGTCAACAGGTCAGACGCCAGGGGTCACGCGAGGTCACCGCGCTCGTCAAGTGTGTGAGATGTTAGCACGGCCGTTAATGATGAGTTATTATGATCAAAGAACTTTAGTGGTATTTTATGACTGTTAAGAATTAGCATGTTGCGAACAACAAGCGTGTCGCTAACAGTTAGCATGTTGCTAACAATTAGCATGATGCTAACATAAAGCATGTTGCCAACAATTAGCATGATGCTAACATTAAGCATGTCGCTAATATAACGCATTTTGCTGCCAGCAGGTGCTACACAAGACAGAAAACAGGGGTATATCAGTGTCATATGTTGAATTTAATATTTTAAATGTTGAAACTTTAAATATATTTTTTTAATGTTTTAAGAATTTTATATATATATATATATATAATCTAAATAAATAAAACTTTTTGCCTTAGTTTAGCATGCTGCCAACAGTTAGCATGTTGCTAACATTTAGTATACTGCCAACAGTTAGCATGTTGCTAATAATAAGCATGTCACTAACATTTAGCATGCTGCCAATAGTTAGCAGGTTGCTACTAATAAGCATGTCGCTAACAGTAAGCATTTAACTAACATTTAGCATGCTGCCAACAGTTAGCATGTTACTTATCTTAATGTTATGTATCTTAAGACGTTTTTATTTGTTCAGGCTTTTCCTTGATTTTCTGGAACTCCTGTTGTGTTATCAGTTTTATCTTGATCTTTAAAGTATGCTGCCAACATTAAGCATGCTGCCTACAGCTAGCATGTTGCTAACAGTAAGCATTTCACTAACATTTAGCATGTTGCTAACAGTAAGCATGTTGCTAATAATAAGCATGTCACTAACATGCTACTAACATTTAGTATGCTGCCAACATTAAGCATGTTGCCTACAGCTAGCATGTCGCTAACAGTAAGCATTTCACTAACATTTAGCATGTTGCTAACAGTAAGCATGTTGTAATAATAAGCATGTGACTAACATGCTACTAACATTTAGTATGCTGCCAACATTAAGCATGCTGCCTACAGCTAGCATGTTGCTAACAGTAAGCATTTCACTAACATTTAGCATGTTGCTAACAGTAAGCATGTTGCTAATAATAAGCATGTCACTAACATGCTACTAACATTTAGTATGCTGCCAACATTAAGCATGCTGCCTACAGCTAGCATGTTGCTAACAGTAAGCATTTCACTAACATTTAGCATGTTGCTAACAGTAAGCATGTTGCTAATAATAAGCATGTCACTAACATGCTACTAACATTAAGTATGCTGCCAACATTAAGCATGTTGCCTACAGCTAGCATGTCGCTAACAGTAAGCATTTCACTAACATTTAGCATGTTGCTAACAGTAAGCATGTTGTAATAATAAGCATGTGACTAACATGCTACTAACATTTAGTATGCTGCCAACATTAAGCATGCTGCCTACAGCTAGCATGTCGCTAACAGTAAGCATTTCACTAACATTTAGCATGTTGCTAACAGTAAGCATGTTGCTAATAATAAGCATGTCACTAACATGCTACTAACATTTAGTATGCTGCCAACATTAAGCATGTTGCCTACAGCTAGCATGTTGCTAGCAGTAAGCATTTCACTAACATTTAGCATGTTGCTAACAGTAAGCATGTTGTAATAATAAGCATGTCACTAACATGCTACTAACATTTAGTATGCTGCCAACATTAAGCATGTTGCCTACAGCTAGCATGTTGCTAACAGTAAGCATTTCACTAACATTTAGCATGTTGCTAACAGTAAGCATGTTGTAATAATAAGCATGTGACTAACATGCTACTAACATTTAGTATGCTGCCAACATTAAGCATGTTGCCTACAGCTAGCATGTTGCTAACAGTAAGCATTTCACTAACATTTAGCATGTTGCCTACAGCTAGCATGTTGCTAACAGCAGCCTCACCCGCTCTGAAGCTTTGAGGGGCGTCCAGCTCAGCGGACACACAGGATTTCTGCTGACGTCTGGGAAACACGTGACGGTCTTGATGTAGAGCTTCAGGTCTCGCTCCAGCAGTCGACTCACTTCGCCGTAGTCGTAGTCGTCGTACCTGCGGCGGCGTCAGAGTTAGCATCGCGGCGGCGTCAGAGTTAGCATCGCGGCGGCGTCAGAGTTAGCTCCGCCTCAGGGTCTCACCGTATCCCCAGCACACACTGGATGTAGTTCCAGATCGCCCTCTTCAGGTCGGGGCTGTTCAGCGACGCCAGCGACGCCACGCGCCGGAAGCGGTCGTCCAGCAGGTGACCGATGTCGCAGTAGAGCCGGTTGATCAGGGAGAAGCCGTGGTCCTCCCAAGAGTAGTCCTGTGGGGCCGACACCAGTTAGAGAGCGCCACCTCAGGCGGACAAGAGGTACTGCAGGGAAGTCTCATGATTAACACAGTCTGCTTTTATAGGGAATTTCAAAATAAAACGTATAAATCCTCAGAGATGTGAGAAGTTTAGAGATCAGCTTGTTTTTATCATAAAGTGATGTTTGTGGATCAAGTTTAGATGTTGAAGCTCCTGCTGTTTTTATTTGATCAAAACAAGATGAACTTTCACTTAACAAGACATTAAAGATGAAAACACCTCATGATGGATGTGTGTGTGTGTGTGTGACAGTGTGTGTGTATGCGTGTGTAGGTAAGTGCGACTGTATGTGTGTGTGTGTGTGTATATACATGTGTGCCTGTGTATAGATGTGTGTGTCTCTATGTTTGTCGAAGTGCGTCTGTGTGTATGTATGTGTAGGGATGTGTGTATGTGTGTTTAGGTGCATTTGTGTGTGTGTTTAAGTGCATTTGTGCGCGTGTTTGTGTAGGTCATTTGTGTGCGTCTGTGTGTATGTATGTGCGTGTGTATGTGTTTTTAGGTGCATTTGTGTGTAATTGTGTGTGTATGTGTGTTCAGGTGCATTTGTGTGTAATTGTGTGTGTATGTGTGTTCAGGTGCATTTGTGTGTAATTGTGTATGTATGTGTGTTTAGGTGCATTTGTGTGTAATTGTGTGTGTATGTGTGTTCAGGTGCATTTGTGTGTAATTGTGTGTTCAGGTGCATTTGTGTGTAATTGTGTGTAATTGTGTGTGTATGTGTGTTCAGGTGCATTTGTGTGTAATTGTGTGTGTATGTGTGTTCAGGTGCATTTGTGTGTGTAGGGGTGTTTGTGTATGTATGCATGTATGTATGCAAGTATGTGTAGGTGTGTTTGTACGTATAGGTGTGTGTATGTATGTGTAGGGGTGTGTGTATTTGTGTGTGTGAGGGGTGAGGTCAGGTCAGAGCTAGTGTCTACATGTGGAAAGTGTTTTCGTTGTGTTACAAGATTCAAGTACAAACGTGTGAAAGTCTCAGCATTTGAGTTTCTTTCAATGTTCTTTAAATGTTGTGTTTTCACATGATATAGATGTTGTGTTTTCACATGATATCTCAGGTACAGATAATATTGATAGCAGATGAAGCTTCTTCATGTCAATCATGCTCAACAAACAAAGTCACACCTGGACTCGGAAAACTTGGAAATGGTCGTCGTCTCTGCGAGCGAACTCCTGGTAGCAGAAGTCTGGGTCTGTGATGAAGCGTGAAGCGTCGGCGAGGAACATCAGGTCCTGCACCTCGTCCAGGTCTGCACACAGAGGTCAGGGGGTCAAGGGTCATGATGTCGTGATGTTGTGATGTTTGATGTTGTGCGTCAGCGTGAGTTGTGTACCTGTGTGAGTCTGCAGCAGTCGCTCTTCCCTCTTCTCTCGCTCCTCCTGGGACTTGAGGATCCTCTCCTTCAGACTCACCACGTCACAGCCGGAGTCCAGAGACTGAGGGAGTTAAGTTAAGTTAACCAGAGACTGAGGAAGTTAAGTTCTCCAGAGACTGAGGAAGTTAAGTTAAGTTCACCAGAGACTGAGGAAGTTAAGTTAAGTTGAGTTCACCAGAGACTGAGGGAGTTAAGTTAAGTTCACCAGAGACTGAGGAAGTTAAGTTAAGTTCTCCAGAGACTGAGGAAGTTAAGTCAAGTTCACCAGAGACTGAGGAAGTTAAGTTAAGTTGAGTTCACCAGAGACTGAGGGAGTTAAGTTAAGTTAACCAGAGACTGAGGAAGTTAAGTTAAGTTAACCAGAGACTGAGGAAGTTAAGTTAAGTTCACCAGAGACTGAGGAAGTTAAGTTAAGTTGAGTTCACCAGAGACTGAGGGAGTTAAGTTAAGTTAACCAGAGACTGAGGAAGTTAAGTTAAGTTCTCCAGAGACTGAGGAAGTTAAGTTAAGTTAACCAGAGACTGAGGAAGTGAAGTTCTCCAGAGACTGAGGAAGTTAAGTTAAGTTAACCAGAGACTGAGGAAGTGAAGTTCTCCAGAGACTGAGGAAGTTAAGTTAAGTTCTCCAGAGACTGAGGAAGTTAAGTTAAGTTCTCCAGAGACTGAGGAAGTTAAGTTAAGTTCTCCAGAGACTGAGGAAGTTAAGTTAAGTTCTCCAGAGACTGAGGAAGTTAAGTTAAGTTCTCCAGAGACTGAGGAAGTTAAGTTAAGTTAACCAGAGACTGAGGAAGTTAAGTTAAGTTGAGTTCACCAGAGACTGAGGAAGTTAAGTTAAGTTAAGTCAGCAAAGACACTGATGAACTCACACGAGAGAAACGGCTCAAAGTTTTGAGGACATTTTTGCTGAAACAGACACATGTGTTTCTCTGTATGTTAACATAAAAGGTAAATATCTTCATGTCACTGACATACTTTCGTGTGTGTGTGTGTGTGTGTGTGTGTGTGTGTGTGTGTGTGTGTGTGTCGTACCCGTCGTCGTGTTCTGTGCTCGGCGAGCGTCGCAGACACGCATGTGTTGCCGTTAGCAGCGTCGAAAGGGCAGAAGGTCGGCGGCGTGTTGTCGGGAGTCTTGACAACAACAGGAGCAAAGTCTGCGTTGGAGTCGGAGCCGAACACGAAGCTGCACAGCGAGTGGCAGTGAGCCAGGAGCACCACGGCCTGGACCAGCTCGGCCAGAGACCAGCACTGATCGCCCGACTTCAGCAGAGACTGAGGAGAGGAAGCATGTTTCCTTCACTCGTCTGGACGGTTATATGTTTCTATAGAGTCTCCATTCTTCCTGGAGGATCATCCGTCGTTACTTTAATAAACAACACATTAACAACAACACTATCTTCAAAATATACAGTTTTTATTGAGATCAAATATAAATACTGACCAAACGGATCAAATTAAATGTTCAGAATTAATCTTTAACAGCATTTAAACTATACATAAATAAAAAATGTGGATTAAAAATGTCACTAAATGCTCAATTTATTGCATAAATGAAAATATTGCTCAACAATAATGATTAAAATGGGGCAAAAATATGGAAGAACATCAGAATATTTAGTGTTAAATCAACATTTTAAATGTTTAAAAGGATTTTTAATAAAAATGTTTACATCATTAAATTCAACAATTTTTATTTTTTACAGGTTCAATATTTTTTATTCTAATGATTGAATTATAAGTTAATTTGACTGTTTTATACATGAAGTTTAACATTTTAACGTCAACGATTCAAACATTCTCTCAACAAGACGCCAACGGTCCCGAGGTCATCAGCTGCTCGTCCTCACCTGGATGTGCGAGCTGGAGGTGAGCCAGGGCTGGTGGGCCAGCACCTTGTTGATCTGGTCCAGCAGGCGAAGTCGAGGCGGTGCGGCCTCCAGACCCTGCAGCCACAGAGGGTCCCCGCCCACCCTGAGGAACTGGGCCGTGTGCAGGTAGACCAGGTAGTTGCAGTGATGTCGCGCCGCGGCCTGAGAGAGACGACACCGGGTCAGAACACGCCGTCGACGTGAGGTCACGTGACCCACCATGATGCCGATGTAGTGGCGGTACGGCAGTGGTAAGGGGCCGTCCATGTGCAGGATGTAGTGCTGGGTGCGCAGGAAGCTCTCCAGGTACTGAGGGTGAGACGCCATCTGCTGGCAGACGGCGTCGACGCTCCCCCTGCTGACCAGAGCCTTCATCAGCAGCACCGACACTCGCTCCTGCTCGCTGGTCGCCTGCAGCACAAGACACACACTCAGATACACACGACAGGTACACACTCGGATACACACTCGGATACACACTCGGATACACACTCGGATACACACTACAGGTACACACTACAGGTACACACTCGGATACAAACTTCAGATACAAACTTCAGATACAAACTTCAGATACAAACTTCAGATACAAACTTCAGATACACACTCGGCTACACACTCGGCTACACACTCGGCTACACACACTTCAGACACACTACAGACACACACTACAGGTACACACTCAGGCTTCACACTCAGGATACACACTCAGGATACACACTCAGGATACACACTCAGGATACACACTCAGGATACACACTCAGGATACACACTCAGGATACACACTCAGGATACACACTCAGGATACACACTCAGGATACACACTCAGGATACACACTCAGGATACACACTCAGGATACACACTCAGGATACACACTCAGGATACACACTCGGATACACACTCGGATACACACTCGGATACACACTCAGGATACACACTCAGGATACACACTCAGCAGCACAAGACACACACTCGGATACACACTCAGGATACACACTCAGGATACACACTCAGGATACACACTCAGGATACACACTCAGCAGCACAAGACACACACTTCAGATACACACTCCAGATACACACTCTGCTACACACTTCAGATACACACTCAGCAGCACAAGACACACACTTCAGATACACACTCCAGATACACACTCTGCTACACACTTCAGATACACACTCAGCAGCACAAGACACACACTTCAGATACACACTCGGCTTCACACTCGGCAGCACAAGACACACTTCAGATACACACTCGGCTACACACTCAGCAGCACAAGACACACTTCAGATACACACTCGGCTACACACTCAGCAGCACAAGACACACACTTCAGATACACACTCGGCTACACACTCAGCAGCACAAGACACACACTTCAGATACACACTCGGCTACACACTCAGCAGCACAAGACACACACTTCAGATACACACTCGGATACACACTCAGCAGCACAAGACACACACTTCAGATACACACTCGGCTACACACTCAGCAGCACAAGACACACACTTCAGATACACACTCAGCTACACACTCAGCTACACACTTCAGACACACTAGTCTTTAGTCAGAGTCGCACAACAACATTATTTCAGTGACATCACAAAATTTAATTACTTCTCAAATATTGACACTTTTTTATTGTGTTGTTGTTTTGAATCATTTATTTTTAATTATTGAATTCAATCATTTCTTTGTCTATATTTTTTTTAATTAATTACATTTTTAATTCAATAAAACATTAAATAATTTGATATTAATAGATTAAAGTCAATATTTTTAATTCGTAGTATTTTAAATTCAATATAAAAATGTTCCAGCAGACAAAACTAATCGAGCTCAGAGCGACTTCATCCAACTTTCAGCCAATCGTGCGACTTGAGACGTAAACATGTTATAATATAATATAATATAATATAATATAATATAATACAATATAATAGCAACATATTTCTATAAAATATTCAGATGAAATGAAAACCTCTATATGTTGTTTTCTGACTCGTCATCCGACTCGTCATCCGACTCGCCATCCGACTCGCCATCCGACACGTCATCCGACACGTCATCCAACACGTCATCCAACACGCCATCCAACACGTCATCCAACTCGTCATCCAACTCATCATCCAACACGCCATCCAACTCGCCATCCAACACGCCATCCAACTCGCCATCCAACACGTCATCCAACTCATCATCCAACACGCCATCCAACACGCCATCCAACACGCCATCCAACTCGTCATCCAACACGTCATCCAACTCGTCATCCAACTCGTCATCCAACTCGTCATCCAACTCGTCATCCAACTCGCCATCCAACACGTCATCCAACACGCCATCCAACACGCCATCCAACACGCCATCCAACACGCCATCCAACACGTCATCCAACTCGTCATCCAACTCGTCATCCAACTCGTCATCCAACTCGCCATCCAACTCGCCATCCAACTCGTCATCCAACACGTCATCCAACACGCCATCCAACACGTCATCCAACACGTCATCCAACTCGTCATCCAACTCGTCATCCAACTCGTCATCCAACTCGCCATCCAACTCGTCATCCAACACGTCATCCAACACGTCATCCAACACGTCATCCAACTCGTCATCCAACACGTCATCCAACACGTCATCCAACTCGTCATCCAACACGTCATCCAACTCGTCATCCAACTCGTCATCCAACTCGTCATCCAACTCGTCATCCAACTCGTCATCCAACTCGTCATCCAACACGTCATCCAACACGCCATCCAACACGTCATCCAACACGTCATCCAACTCGTCATCCAACTCGTCATCCAACACGTCATCCAACACGTCATCCAACACGCCATCCAACACGTCATCCAACACGTCATCCAACTCGTCATCCAACACGTCATCCAACTCGTCATCCAACACGTCATCCAACTCGTCATCCAACTCGTCATCCAACTCGTCATCCAACTCGTCATCCAACTCGCCATCCAACTCGCCATCCAACTCGTCATCCAACACGTCATCCAACTCGTCATCCAACTCGTCATCCAACACGTCATCCAACACGTCATCCAACACGTCATCCAACTCGTCATCCAACTCGCCATCCAACTCGCCATCCAACTCGTCATCCAACTCGCCATCCAACTCGTCATCCAACACGTCATCCAACACGTCATCCAACACGCCATCCAACTCGTCATCCAACTCGTCATCCAACTCGTCATCCAACTCGCCATCCAACTCGCCATCCAACTCGTCATCCAACACGTCATCCAACACGCCATCCAACACGTCATCCAACACGTCATCCAACTCGTCATCCAACACGTCATCCAACACGTCATCCAACACGCCATCCAACTCGTCATCCAACTCGCCATCCAACTCGCCATCCAACTCGTCATCCAACTCGCCATCCAACTCGTCATCCAACACGTCATCCAACACGTCATCCAACACGCCATCCAACTCGTCATCCAACTCGTCATCCAACTCGCCATCCAACTCGCCATCCAACTCGTCATCCAACTCGCCATCCAACTCGTCATCCAACACGTCATCCAACACGTCATCCAACACGCCATCCAACTCGCCATCCAACTCGTCATCCAACTCGCCATCCAACTCGTCATCCAACACGTCATCCAACACGCCATCCAACTCGTCATCCAACTCGTCATCCAACTCGTCATCCAACACGTCATCCAACACGTCATCCAACACGCCATCCAACTCGTCATCCAACTCGTCATCCAACTCGTCATCCAACCGTCTTCATTCTCTACCACGACGTGAAGACTCGTCTCCGAAGCATCATATTTATAATTGTCAAGTTTACGTGTCTAAGTACCGAACTCGCCGGTGAGCAAGTCATTCTGGGTAATATCAGTTATTTGACCAAAGCTGGGTGAGCCTGGAAGTCGAAAATGATAGATGGCTGAAGAAATAATCGCTATTTTTGAAGCGAACGCTTCCTCAACGAGGGGAAAAAAATGTTTATGGAAACAACGGTTTGATGGGAAAAGAGCTTCGGGTGAAAGTTAGAGCAACATAAACTAGAGCAGCAGCGACGCGAGGACGAGACTCTGAAGTGGGATCTGAAGCCCGAAGCCAAGAGAAACAGACTCGTGTGGAGAACAAAGATGGCCGACCAGCTGAGACGCCGATGTTCAGTTTCTAGGAATAGATCTCTGGACGTAAACATGGAGGGAAAACTAATAATAAAATTAAAGATAGAAGGGTTTTGTTCAACAACATTTGCCGTTAGATGGATATAAAACTCACAAGTAATAATAATAATCTCTATTTATATAGCGCCTTTCTATAAAACTCACGAGTAATCAAAAATAAAACGGTATTTGTATCACCTCGTGTTAGTGGCCGACCTTGAAAACACTTTATTTACTAAACCCTCCTTCATTTCCATCTCGTCTTTCTTTTATTCGTTGTTGTTTTCAATTTCATTTCTTCATATTCTTCAGTTCATATTTCAGGACAAAAGGAAAGTGAAAACTCTTCACATGGATCTGGTCTGGATCACAATTATCCACATATCAACCGTGATTTAATTATTTTAAATAGAATATAATAAAGAAAACGTTCGTCACATGCTGCGGGTATTTTTAACTACTTCCTGTCACTGTTTCAAAACATCAACTGTGATGCAAGCAACGGTTAAAAAAAAACGTTTTAATTGCGTCTAATGTGTGGATAATTCCTTCAAAAGTACAACAACACTGTGGAGGCGTCCTACAGTAGTCGGCCCGGAAGCTTAAGAGGGTTTTTCCTCCTGATCCGGTCCGAGGCTCCCCCTCTTGACCTACATCCCGTCCCAGATCTCGAAGCAATGAATAACACACACGTCCAGCTCCGTGTTTACCTGCAGTTATGACGACCAATATTTGACTTGAGTGAGTGAGTGAGTGAGTGAGTGAGTGAGTGAGTGAGTGAGTGAGTGAGTGAGTGAGTGAGTGAGTGAGTGAGTGAGTGAGTGAGTGAGTGAGTGAGTGAGTGAGTGAGTGAGTGAGTGAGTGAGTGAGTGAGTGAGTGAGTGAGTGAGTGAGTGAGTGAGTGAGTGAGTGAGTGAGTGAGTGAGTGAGTGAGTGAGTGAGTGAGTGAGTCCGACCGTCAACAGGTGAGCAGAGACCTTGAACGCACAGGTGGCTGCTGGTCAGTATCAGGTGACAAATATACTTCAGAAGGAAAACCAATCCACGGTAATGACGTGTGAAAATCCTGAGAAGATTTATTGGTTTTCCATGCGAACGAAACTCAAGCTTCAAAACGACATGATCAACAAATCCTCGTCGTCTCTAAACTTATTAAATCTACAGTTTAAAAGTGATTCTCCTCAGTTAGTTCTTATCTCACATCTTTTTTACAGAGACAACAAGCAGCTTTTTACACACACAGTACGGGTCGTAACCGAGATAAGATTATCCTTTATCCAGGTCGTAAAGTGGAAACTGGCTTTTAAGAGGTTGACGACAGAAGAGAAGAGACGTTGGGAAAAAATACTTTCATTTTTTTAAAGGATCTCAATATAGATTCAATACTTCAGAGTAGACGAGAAGGGAAAAGTAATCGTTGAAAATCTGGGTTTAAAAGATATAAATCTCCATCGTCTTCAGTCCTCGAAACAAAAACATATATATTTACTCGAAATAAATATTTCTTAAAACACAGACTTGGATAAACAAACTTTGTTAAACAGTAACGACGTGTTCAAGAGACAAACTCTCAGCTGGACGTCGATTCAAACGAGACAAACATTTGAGCCGAGGAAAGAAATAAAAACATTTACCAGACGCAGGAAATAAACACAACCGTTGCTTTCTTTCAATAACAAGTCTGGACAAGACGAGGTGAAAGAGGAACTCGAAGTTATTGTGCAGGAAATGACACATCGCAGACGTCTGCCGATTCGGAAATCAGAACCGGACCATCACGTCTCCGGGCGCGACGTTTCTGTGGGATCGTTCATGTTTTCACGAGAGAAACTTTTCACCGCAGGATTTGTTAACTCAGAGAAAACATCGTCTTCGCTCGATGTACATTTCCACCCACATTAAGGGAAAAAAAACCACCGCAGCATCGGAATAAAAGCCCATCACGAGTGGGCGGCTCTAGACCACCAACTGTCTTTTTAACAACCGTTATCTTTAAATATTCGTCGCTCACAGATACAAGACTTTGATCAAAGCATCTCTCTGACAGCGAAGGAGACACGAGAACATGTGATGGACGTTTGAAAATATAATATATGCTAATATTCAGTGTATTATGGCACAAAATGACCACAGAATGCGTGTATTTATCAGAAGCAGTGGGAGAGTCGAGGGATGGAAACGACGACCACGTTGATATCCAGACAATGAATAAGAATATTTCGATAAAAGAAGGCGAACCACACTGAGTTTCATAGAGGAAACCGGGGCAATGTTTCCTGTTATACAGTTATTCTGGTGTTTTGCGTCAAAAGAACTTTAAATATCAGTCATGTGTAGCACAACAGATACAAGGTGGTTTAGGATGGTGACCAGAATTATATGAAGCGGTTACAGACACCCAAGTATGGCAATATTTTTTTCGGTATACAATATTTATCAGTACAGTATTGATTTTTAAATTAAATTGCATATATTCAATAGTTTGTTCTTGTATTTCTGCTCATGAACAACAAATGTCTCTCTTTGATGTTAACCTTAAACAATATGTTTTTACTATATAAAAGTTCATTTATTCATTCATTTTCTACCACTTTATCCCTGGTGGGGGTCGCGGGTGAGACTGGAGTCCATCCCAGTTTTATTGGGCAAAAGGCAGGGGACACCCTGGACAGTTTTTCGATTTAAATATTTGAAAGAAAAGCAAAACATCCTTTTTCCTACAGTATCACGATACATTGCGTCAATGCCATGTATCGTAAATACGCATCGTATCTCCGGATTCTTGTCAATATTATTATTATTATTATTATTATAATACAGGGCTGTGTATAAATTGAAAACGCCGGAGTTCTTGTCATAATCTCAGGTTCTACGAATTGGTGCAAAGCCCTCTAACCGCGTCGCTATTGGTTCATCCTCGAGGCCCGTCGGGCTTCGCCTTGGGTTTAAACCAATAGCGAAGCGGTGAGAGGGCGGAGCACCAAATGACGTAGAACCTTCACTGATACCATCAATTCCATTTCCTGCTCCTGAACTCAAAAGTTACACATCTTTTTGGTAATTTTCCAGCCCACATGTTTTTCTTACAGAACAAATAAACAACACATTTTCCAGTGCAAATAAACGAGTGCAAACAAGTGACAAATAAATCCGACTCTCTTCTCGCCTTTTCACTTTTGGCGAACGAGACGAGACTCGACAAACTGAGTCACTAAAATGAACCGATTATACCTTCAGGACCTGCTTCATCTCGTCTTATACATATATGTACGTCGAAGGTGTGTAACCACGTACGCGTCCTGCACAAGTTGATGATGTTACATATACCAAATATACCAGAACTTGGTGCTTAAATGAATGAAGTATGTTTCAATACTCAAGATGGACGATAAAGGATCAATAATTCCTCCTATTAGAGCAAATGTGTTTGATTTAAGTTAGGTTAGGTAGAACTTTATTGATCATTGATATTTGTTTTTTTTTCCCAAATTATCCACAGCAAATACAGCAATTTTTTCATAAAGAATAATCAAAATAAAATAAGAACAAGAACAAAGAGAAATAAAGAGAAAGAACAAGATGATACAATGTAGGTCTAAAGATAAAATACTAAAGACGAAGTGATGATGAGATTCAAGAGCCTTCATACGAGGACTTTCTTAGGACGACAGGGACGTCGTATTGATCAGCTTCTCTGCAGCGCCACAAGAAAAACAACCTTTTCTCTCTCACTGGTAAACAATGAGGTCGAACCAAAGAGACAATATGTTGACGTGAAACTAGTGCATCATTCGTTGACTTTTAATGACTCGATCAGAGAATCAACAGCCGGATCTACGACATCAGGTCCAACCTCCGTTTAAAACGCAGCAGGGACACGATCGTAGGCCGAGGTTTGTTTATTGATTATGAAGCATGAGGCAGGAGTGACGAGAAGAACACGAGCAGCGTCACACGGTGGAGAAGAAGGTACGAGGAGACAAAGAGACGCTTTGTCAGCAGCAGAAAAAGAGGACGAGAGGAGAAAACTGCAAAAGCAAACAAAGTGAAAAAAATGATGCCAGTGTAAATATGTCCATGACATGTCTAGTGTTTGTGCGTCTGGTGCTGCTGGTGCTGGTCAGGGGGGGGGGGGGGGGGGGGGGGGCGGTGGGACATTTAATCTGCATTCCGACTCACCCTGGAGGGGACCATCCTTATCATGCACCCTATCAGTGGACATACAAGCGAGCCAGGGACCATTTTGGCTCCTGCAACCTGAACTCTGGGAGAAGCACAAAACAAACCAGCTGCAGCCCAAAAAAAGAGTTTTCGGGGAAGAAGGAGGAAGGAGGAGGAGGACGGTGGAGTGGGACAGAACCTGAGCCCAGACAAACAAAACACTGTGCTGCAGGAGAGAAAAACACACAACACACCCACCTCCAGCACAAGATCTGCAGACTCAAAAGAGGCAGTGTGTTCTATTATGTGTGCAGAGTTTTGCAGCAACTACACGTTTTTTCCTTTGTTTCCTTCCCAGGATCCAAACGTGTCTCCATCTTCAGAGATGGTGTGTGTCGAACCCCAGGGTCGATGACGTCACAGACGGTTCACGCTCAGCATGTCGTCCGGACGCGTCAGTTCACGGGGAAATAAAGTCGTCTTTGCAACATTCCTGCTCGATTTTCGCCTCATTTCTAGCGACGATCAGCTGCACGCAGGCATTTTTAAAAGGCGGCCGGAGGACACAGCGCCCCCTGTCTGTCGCACGAGGGAAGCGCAGCGACGGAGGAGAAAAACAACTTTGATTGGCAGTTCCAGTGAAGAAGCAACAACAACAGCACAATAAAAGTATCTTAAAAGAAACTTTCACCCGCAGCGTTTAAACATAAGAAAACTCCAACATCAGACTCGTCTTTCAATTCTATTCATTCTATTGTTGTTTTTTTAAAATGCTCTCAACCCTACACTTTTGTCCTCAATCTTCAGGTGACGTCACCTTCACCTGCAGCAGTGGCAATAAAATAAATACTTAAAAATGAATAAACTAGACACTCGAATGAATAAACAAGAGTTCGTGTTAACCTGAACATTCACGACCTTGTCAATGACTTAAACGTTAAACATCCACCAGGATTCGCAGATGAATGTCAAAGACTCTTTATATACATTTAAAACTCATAAATACGTGTTTCTCACGCGCTCATCGAAACCGTGTCGACGCAAGTTTACATATGAATTATGACGTCATGCCTGAAGTTGCCTCTCGTCAGAGTTAATGTTTCGCACTTTCATCTCAAAAAAGATTTTAAAAAAAGGTTCGTTGAAAACTGTTAAACTGTGAAACGTTAAGACGACGTTAGAACGCCTTGCTCAAGGGCAGATGGTCGTCGGAGGCGCAGAAGCAGAAACTTCATCCGAGGCTCAATGAATGAGTCGCGGCTACATTGTTAGCTTCACCGTTAACTTCTCCAGCCGCGCTCACCTGTTTGGGGGCTCGCTGGCGCTGGCTTCTCAAGGGGTACTCCATGTTGTTCGTGCAGAGGATCATCTTATAAACAAGTGTTCTATGGCATGGATGCGGCTCTTCTTTATCGTCCAGCAGCGGCGCTAACAGACAGTGACCCGCGAGCACAGCCTCCGCGCTCAGCCGCTCGCTGAACACTGGCAGCAGAGGAAAGCTGCCTGGAGGGACTGACAGCTCCAGCAACAGTGCGACCAATCAGCGAGCAGCAGGCCGGGACCAAGCGGAACTAAGCACCGGCGGTGTCCAATCACAGAGAGGGAGAGGCGGGGCCGAGACGAGCTGCATGATTTTTTTTTTAGCCAATCAGATTGGAGAAGGAGAGGCAGGTGGGGGCTCGCGCGTCAACGTCTGCTCGAGGATCACGTAAACAATTCTTAAGAAACTTAACTTTGTCTGAAATTAAATGAACAAAAAAAACACTTTGGTAAGAAAGAGAAAAACAATAAAAAGTCAGAATGTTCGGAATCCTGCCATCAGAACAAATGATTGTGATGAACAGAAAGAAAGTCTTTACTCTGAATCAAAAGCAACTTTATTGACAGTTGTGTAAAGAACAAAACAGGAAGTGTTTGTGCTGAAGTGAAAAAAACTATTTAAATATATTCTTTTTTTACCATAAGTCACTTTAAATTCTACTGACAATTCTGTGTTGGACAGAGAATGAAAGTAAGAAAAGAAAAAGCAGAATTAAAGTTGTTAAATGGGAAGTTAGATGTTTGAATGTATTTAAAAATAATGTTTTCTTTTATTATTTCTTCTTTTTCATGAGGTGAAAGTCAGAGGTTTCTGGTCCGTCACAGAAGAAACATATGATATGGATGATAAACTGTATATATACAGTATATATTTAAAAAAAAACTTAAAGCTAATTCAACAGTTATAATAATAATATTTACAGTTATATGGCAAAGTGTAGAGATTAAGGGTCAAAGGGTAAAACCGTCTGTGAATCTAGACAAAAATATACAAAATATAGGACATTTTATTTTGGTTTGAGACTTTTTTAAATAACTAGAACTAGAACTAACAAATGCAGTAATATCAACTGGAAAGCATCGTTATAGACATAAACATTGATACTTTGTTTTGACTAAACGTAAACATATATTTAAAAGATGTGTTAATCACTTAAAAAATATATTCTTATCACAGTAACGACGACGAAGAAATACACATGAAAAGTATCTTATAATCAGTTTGTTAAGCTGTAGTTGGTCAGTTTATTACTTTAATTTAGTGAAAAACACTTTCATTTCTACGGTTAAAGCAACAAACTGGAAATCACCCAGAACACGCCTGAACCAACATCATCTCTGAACCACAATCGTTTCCCTTTTTCAGTTTTACTTTCTATTCCGGGTCACGACCATAAATCTTGAAGCAAAAGATCCCGGAACTCAGATCCCGTCAGCAGGTGATGATCGTTATCTGGTCACGTGACCACGTCTAGATAAAGGTTTGGATGGATCGACCCGTAACGTTGACCCAGTTCGTGTCTGATCTACAGTGAAGCGTCTTGTTGTCGACACAAGGGCTGCTTGTTCTCGACCCTGAAGTTTGTTGATGGATCTGACCGTCGACCCGTCGTTAACACAAACACACAAACACACAAACACAAACACACAAAAACACAAACACACAAACTCCTCTGACGCGCCGTCGACCGTCGCCGTAGATTTCGGGAAGCTTTACAGTGACTCAGGAAACAAACTCTCGCCAGGAAGTGAGATGACGAATCAAAAGGACGAGAATAAGTTTGTTTTACGGAGAAATTCACAAAAGAAACTTAAGCAGCAGCAGATCGACTGAAACACCTTGTGTTTGTCACATCGACTCACTATCTCTAACCTACTTTCTGCTTCCTCTCAGATAATTGATCCCTTTATACTCTTGGAATAAACTAAGGTGACCTCTCTTTATTTGTGACATTAAACTATGAAATCAAGAAAATCTTAAATATATCTATATATTTTAATTCATTTTCATTGAAATTGCTCTTAAATTCTATATTGTAACGTCAATATCATTTTATTTCTTCCACTAAAGAAGTGTCAAGTTTATTTAATGTTCACCAAAATATTTCATTCGGGGTCGCGGGGAGACTGGAGTCTATCCCAGTATCATAGGGTGAGAGGCAGGGGACACCCTGGACAGGACGTCAGTCTGTCACAGGGCAGACAAAGACAGACAACCATTCACACACACACTCATACCTACGGACAATTCCCCCAAGTTCTCAATCAACCTCTGTATGTTTTTGGACTGTGGGAGGAAACCGGAGTGTCCGGGAGTAAACCCACACAACACGGGGAGAATAAACACAGAAAGGTTGCCTCGGCCTGGAATCGAACCAGCAACCTTCTTCCTCCAAAATATTTCAATGTATGTTTAAATAGTTTTATTTTTATCGACATATATTTTAATACAAAACTAATTTAATTACTAAGAGCATTATTATGATTGTATTTGGGCTACTTATGGTTTTGTTAATTTTATTATAACCATCCTAACTTGATTTTATATTTAAAATCACAGAATTTTATTTTGTGGAAATTTTTCAATGTATTCTTTTTTTTATCTCAGTTCTTTATTTTGCGATAGTGAAGGGAGTTTGTGTACAAAATAATCCATTCTAATAACATTAATACATTTACATTTATAAATGTTCTCTTTAAATAATGTTTATTATTTATTCATAAAAATGCATTTATTTTCAATGAATTAATGATTCAAATAAATCTTCTAAAGATGTTTTTTCTTCCCAGTTCTTCAGACGTCTGACGTGACACGTGATCCACGGGAACCAGAAGCAGAAGCCTCAACAGAGCGAGACCGCGAGGAAGCAGAAGCCTCAACAGAGCAAGACCACAGGAAGCAGAAGCCTCAACAGAGCGAGACCGCGAGGCCTGTGTGACTCCATGAGTCTGGAAGTCTCTGCAGCAGAAGTTCAACGACGTGAAGCGTTTCCTGCTCGACTCGACCAATCACAGCTGGACTCACGTATTTCATCTGGACTCGGTTCTGGAATCTTGTTCGAGTGAAAAACAAAGTGATTTTGAAAGTCCTGAACAAAAACACGAAGCACATGATTTTCTGTCTTGGATTTCATAACATGAAGGGAAATGAGAATCTTTACTTGGAAACGCTGCGAGGCTGGAATCGTTCGATGATGTCATCAAAAGCTGCCGAGAAGATCCTCCGATTTATTTAAGACGTAGAATTCAGAGAATCGTTTAAAGTCACATCGTTGATATTCAAAGCTTTAATACTGATTCGTTTATACGAGTTTCTCACGGAGTGTCTGGTCGTGAAGGTTCAGCGTCGAAAGAAGATTATATTACGATTCTAAAGGTAAAATAACATCTTAAACCTGATGAGTCACGTCTGGACGAGCTGTCAGTCAAGACGAGCTGTCAGTCAAGACGAGCTGTCAGTCAAGACGAGCTGTCAGTCAAGACGAGATGACAGTCAAGACGAGCTGTCAGTCAAGACGAGCTGTCAGTCAAGACGAGCTGTCAGTCAAGACGAGCTGTCAGTCTAGACGAGTTGACAGTCAAGACGAGCTGTCAGTCAAGACGAGCTGTCAGTCAAGACGAGATGACAGTCAAGACGAGCTGTCAGTCAAGACGAGCTGTCAGTCAAGACGAGATGACAGTCAAGACGAGCTGTCAGTCTAGACGAGTTGACAGTCAAGACGAGCTGTCAGTCAAGACGAGCTGTCAGTCAAGACGAGCTGTCAGTCAAGACGAGATGACAGTCAAGACGAGCTGTCAGTCAAGACGAGATGACAGTCAAGACGAGATGACAGTCAAGACATGTGTCAGTCAAGACGAGCTGTCAGTCAAGACGAGCTGTCAGTCAAGACGAGATGACAGTCAAGACGAGCTGTCAGTCAAGACGAGATGACAGTCAAGACGAGCTGTCAGTCAAGACGAGCTGTCAGTCAAGACGAGATGACAGTCAAGACGAGCTGTCAGTCAAGACGAGATGACAGTTTCATAATCATGAATAGAAACCAACGATGAAGAGATTTTAAAGAACGATCTAAAGTTTATTTCTCAAAATTAAAACTCACGGTTTCACTACAAACAAAAAAAACCTTAATAAATAAATGTTTTCATTTTGATTTGCTCTTGTTTTTACCAAAATACTTTTCTACTTCTCCTGTTTCCCCAAATATACTAATGCATGTATTATATGTACCTGTGAATAAAATGTTTATTTCACTCTTTTATCTTCATATAGTCGTGGAAAAATGACTTTTAATTCATCATGAAAATAAACTTGTCATGTGACTAACAGACAAGAAAACATATCATGACCAAAAAAATACTCAATTTATTTTGGTTATCATCAAGAAAACTATAGTTAAACTCTCAAGAGCTGTTTTTCTGTTCATCATTATATCTGTAAAAACAAATGTATCGAACAAGAAGTTGAAGAAAACAAATGATCATGTTTGATCCTTCAAATGATTTTTACTACAAATGCCTTGTTTTATATTTAGTCGTAAAAAAGTGAACTGAACACAGACATGGAGGAAAAAAAAGCAGAACTTTATATTGAAATACATTCAAATTAGGAATTCACGATATTGTTGTCCTGAAAGTACAAAGTAACAACTTTACAGAGCGTGACACTGATTGGTCGAAGTGCACATTTAAGAAATGCTGGATCTCGTGAAGAAGAAGAAGAAGAAGAAGAAGAAGAACAGAAACAACTTCTCCTCGGTCGATGATCAGAAAGTTCAGGATTACGAGAAACAAAAGGTCGATCTTGAGACGACAAACATCACACCTTGACCTTGAAACTGACCCGAGCTCCTGAAGCAGAGAAGAAGTCGCTGGAGGCGAAGAAACGCTCGACGGACTTGAAGCACAAATTAATATTTTACCAACTAACATGAGAGTCATTTCAACATAATGTTTTCTTTATAATTAAGTAAATCATTCACGACATTTCTGTTGGGATTTTTACTGTTTTAAATGGGTTTTATTTGACAAAAAGACAGAAATGTTATCTTAGAGAAGTTATATCAGACAGTTTATCTGATTTTATCTCCAGTCTGCGAAAATAATGCATTAATAAAATAAATCTGTAGCACAAAGAAAGTTTCTGACCTAAATGACAGTGACAATGACAGTATCCGACTGTATCGCACTGTATCCGACTGTATTGCACTGTATCCGACCGTATCCGACTGTATCCGACTGTATCGAACTGTATCCGACTGTATCGGACTGTAATTGAACTGTATAGGACTGTAATCGAACTGTATCGAACTGTATCTGACTGTATCTGACTGTATCGGACTGTAATCGAACTGTATCGAACTGTATCCGACTGTATCGGACTGTAATTGAACTGTATCGGACTGTAATCGAACTGTATCGGACTGTATCCGACTGTATCCGACTGTAATTGAACTGTATAGGACTGTAATCGAACTGTATCGAACTGTATCTGACTGTATCTGACTGTATCGGACTGTAATTGAACTGTATCGGACTGTAATCGAACTGTATCGAACTGTATCCGACTGTATCGGACTGTAATTGAACTGTATCGGACTGTAATCGAACTGTATCGGACTGTATCGGACTGTATCGGACTGTATCCGACTGTAATTGAACTGTATAGGACTGTAATCGAACTGTATCCGACTGTATCGAACTGTATTGAACTGTATCCGACTGTATCAGACTGTAATCGAACTGTATCGGACTGTATCGAACTGTATCCGACTGTATCGGACTGTAATGGAACTGTATCCGACTGTATCGGACTGTATCGGACTGTATCGGACTGTATCGGACTGTATCGGACTGTATCCGACTGTATCGGACTGTAATGGAACTGTATCCGACTGTATCGGACTGTAATCGAACTGTATCCGACTGTATCGGACTGTATCTGACTGTATCGGACTGTAATCGAACTGTATCCGACTGTATCGGACTGTATCGGACTGTAATGGAACTGTATCCGACTGTATCGGACTGTAATCAAACTGTATCGGACTGTATCAGACTGTATCTGACTGTATCGGACTGTAATCGAACTGTATCGGACTGTATCCGACTGTATCCGACTGTAATTGAACTGTATAGGACTGTATCGAACTGTATCCGACTGTATCGGACTGTATCGGACTGTAATGGAACTGTATCCGACTGTATCGGACTGTAATCGAACTGTATCGGACTGTATCGGACTGTAATTCAACTGTATAGGACTGTAATTGAACTGTATCCGACTGTATCAGACTGTAATTGAACTGTATAGGACTGTAATCGAACTGTATCCGACTGTATCGAACTGTATTGAACTGTATCCGACTGTATCAGACTGTAATCGAACTGTATCGGACTGTATCGAACTGTATCGAACTGTATCAGACTGTATCGGACTGTAATGGAACTGTATCCGACTGTATCCGACTGTATCGAACTGTATCGGACTGTATCGGACTGTATCCGACTGTATCCGACTGTATCCGACTGTAATGGAACTGTATCCGACTGTATCGGACTGTAATCGAACTGTATCCGACTGTATCGGACTGTAATTGAACTGTATAGGACTGTAATCGAACTGTATCCGACTGTATCGGACTGTAATTGAACTGTATAGGACTGTAATCGAACTGTATCCGACTGTAATCGAACTGTATCGGACTGTATCTGACTGTATCGGACTGTAATCGAACTGTATCCGACTGTATCGGACTGTATCGGACTGTATCGGACTGTAATGGAACTGTATCCGACTGTATCGGACTGTAATCAAACTGTATCGGACTGTATCGGACTGTATCTGACTGTATCAGACTGTAATCGAACTGTATCCGACTGTATCCGACTGTATCCGACTGTATCCGACTGTAATTGAACTGTATAGGACTGTATCGAACTGTATCCGACTGTATCGGACTGTATCGGACTGTAATGGAACTGTATCCGACTGTATCGGACTGTAATCGAACTGTATCGGACTGTATCGGACTGTAATTCAACTGTATAGGACTGTAATTGAACTGTATCCGACTGTATCAGACTGTAATTGAACTGTATAGGACTGTAATCGAACTGTATCCGACTGTATCGAACTGTATTGAACTGTATCCGACTGTATCAGACTGTAATCGAACTGTATCGGACTGTATCGAACTGTATCGAACTGTATCAGACTGTATCGGACTGTAATGGAACTGTATCCGACTGTATCGGACTGTAATCGAACTGTATCGGACTGTATCGGACTGTAATTCAACTGTATAGGACTGTAATTGAACTGTATCCGACTGTATCAGACTGTCATTGAACTGTATAGGACTGTAATCGAACTGTATCCGACTGTAATCGAACTGTATCTGACTGTATCTGACTGTATCTGACTGTATCTGACTGTATCTGACTGTATCCGACTGTAATTGAACTGTATAGGACTGTAATCGAACTGTATCGGACTGTATCTGACTGTATCGGACTGTATCGGACTGTAATCGAACTGTAATCGAACTGTATCGGACTGTAATTGAACTGTATAGGACTGTAATCAAACTGTATCCGACTGTATCGGACTGTAATCGAACTGTATCCGACTGTATCCGACTGTATCGGACTGTAATTGAACTGTATAGGACTGTAATCGAACTGTATCCGACTGTAATCGAACTGTATCGGACTGTATCTGACTGTATCGAAATGTATCCGACTGTATCGAACTGTATCCGACTGTATTGAAATGTATCCGACTGTATCGAAATGTATCCGACTGTAATCAAACTGTATCGAAATGTTTTCGACTGTATCGAACTGTAATCAAACTGTATCGAACTGTATCCGACTGTATCGAACTGTATCCGACTGTATTGAAATGTATCCGACTGTATCGAAATGTATCCGACTGTAATCAAACTGTATCGAACTGTATCGAACTGTATCGAAATGTATCCGACTGTATCGAACTGTAATCAAACTGTATCCGACTGTATCGAAATGTATCCGACTGTATCAAACTGTATCCGACTGTATCGAACTGTAATCAAACTGTATCCGACTGTAATCGGACTGTAATCGAACTGTATCGGACTGTAATCGAACTGTATCGGACTGTAATCGAACTGTATCCGACTGTATCGAACTGTAATCAGACTGTATCGGACTGTATCTGACTGTATCGGACTGTAATCGAACTGTATCCGACTGTATCCGACTGTAATGGAACTGTATCCGACTGTATCGGACTGTAATCGAACTGTATCGGACTGTATCGGACTGTATCTGACTGTATCGGACTGTAATCGAACTGTATCGGACTGTATCCGACTGTATCCGACTGTAATTGAACTGTATAGGACTGTATCGAACTGTATCCGACTGTATCGGACTGTAATGGAACTGTATCCGACTGTATCGGACTGTAATCGAACTGTATCGGACTGTATCGGACTGTAATTCAACTGTATAGGACTGTAATTGAACTGTATCCGACTGTATCAGACTGTAATTGAACTGTATAGGACTGTAATCGAACTGTATCCGACTGTATCGAACTGTATTGAACTGTATCAGACTGTAATCGAACTGTATCGGACTGTATCGAACTGTATCGAACTGTATCCGACTGTATCGGACTGTAATGGAACTGTATCCGACTGTATCGGACTGTAATCGAACTGTATCGGACTGTATCGGACTGTAATTGAACTGTATCCGACTGTATCAGACTGTCATTGAACTGTATAGGACTGTAATCGAACTGTATCCGACTGTAATCGAACTGTATCTGACTGTATCTGACTGTATCCGACTGTATCCGACTGTAATTGAACTGTATAGGACTGTAATCGAACTGTATCGGACTGTATCTGACTGTATCGGACTGTATCGGACTGTATCGGACTGTAATCGAACTGTAATCGAACTGTAATTGAACTGTATAGGACTGTAATCAAACTGTATCCGACTGTATCGGACTGTAATCGAACTGTATCCGACTGTATCCGACTGTATCGAACTGTATCCGACTGTATCGGACTGTAATCGAACTGTATCCGACTGTATCGGACTGTAATCGAACTGTATCGGACTGTATCCGACTGTATCGGACTGTAATTGAACTGTATAGGACTGTAATCGAACTGTATCCGACTGTATCGGACTGTAATTGAACTGTATAGGACTGTAATCGAACTGTCTCCGACTGTAATCGAACTGTATCGGACTGTATCTGACTGTATCGAAATGTATCCGACTGTATCGAACTGTATCCGACTGTATTGAAATGTATCCGACTGTATCGAAATGTATCCGACTGTAATCAAACTGTATCGAAATGTTTTCGACTGTATCGAACTGTAATCAAACTGTATCGAACTGTATCCGACTGTATCGAACTGTATCCGACTGTATTGAAATGTATCCGACTGTATCGAAATGTATCCGACTGTAATCAAACTGTATCGAACTGTATCGAAATGTATCCGACTGTATCGAACTGTAATCAAACTGTATCCGACTGTATCAAACTGTATCCGACTGTATCGAACTGTAATCAAACTGTATCCGACTGTAATCGGACTGTAATCGAACTGTATCGAACTGTATCGGACTGTAATCGAACTGTATCGGACTGTAATCGAACTGTATCCGACTGTATCGAACTGTAATCAAACTGTATCGAACTGTAATCAAACTGTATCGAACTGTATCGGACTGTAATCGAACTGTATCGAACTGTATCCGACTGTATCGAACTGTATCGAACTATATCGAAATGTATCGAACTGTAATCAAACTGTATCGAACTGTATCGAACTATATCGAACTGTATCGAACTGTAATCAAACTGTATCGAACTGTATCGAAATGTATCGAACTGTAATCAAACTGTATCGAACTGTATCGAACTATATCGAACTGTATCGAACTGTATCGAACTGTATCGAACTATATCGAAATGTATCGAACTGTAATCAAACTGTATCGAACTGTATCGAACTATATCGAACTGTATCGAACTGTATCCGACTGTATCGAACTGTATCGAACTATATCGAAATGTATCGAACTGTAATCAAACTGTATCGAACTGTATCGAACTATATCGAACTGTATCGAACTGTAATCAAACTGTATCGAACTGTATCGAACTATATCGAACTGTATCGAACTGTATCGAAATGTATCGAACTGTATCAGACTGTATCGAACTGTATTTTTTATTCATTAAGTCACAAAAGAAACAAAATCTTTTAGAAAAAAAGTTGTGAGTCGAAGACATTCATTTTGTTTTGTTTTATTTATATTGAGTTTAAATAAACGAGGATTTGTCTCATAATCCACTGATGATGATCATGATGTTGCACAGAAACATCTTATTGATCATCACATGATTCAAAAACATCATTTACATGATTATTTACATTTATTATCACGTCATTGATTCGTCGTCAGACTGTAAACAAATATTTCTACCAACAGTTTGAAGTCGTTCACTGAAGTCCAACAACTCGGTCTAAATAGTTCGCAAAGTTCTTGGGTTGTCCGGGCGGGAACGGCTCCAGAACCGACAGGTCCATGTCCCGGAGTGTCTGTGTGAGTGAGCTGCAGGTGCGACAGAGAAGTGTGTGAGTGAGCTGCAGGTGCGACAGAGAAGTGTGTGAGTGAGCTGCAGGTGCGACAGAGAAGTGTGTGAGTGAGCTGCAGGTGTGACAGAGAAGTGTGTGAGTGAGCTGCAGGTGTGACAGAGAAGTGTGTGAGTGAGCTGCAGGTGCGACAGAGAAGTGTGTGAGTGTGTAGCAGGTGCGACAGAGAAGTGTGTGAGTGTGTAGCAGGTGCGACAGAGAAGTGTGTGAGTGTGTAGCAGGTGCGACAGGTAAGTGTGTGAGTGAGCTGCAGGTGGGACAGGTAAGTGTGTGAGTGTGTAGCAGGTGGGACAGGTAAGTGTGTGAGTGAGCTGCAGGTGCGACAGAGAAGTGTGTGAGTGTGTAGCAGGTGGGACAGGTAAGTGTGTGAGTGTGTAGCAGGTGGGACAGGTAAGTGTGTGAGTGTGTAGCAGGTGGGACAGGTAAGTGTGTGAGTGTGTAGCAGGTGGGACAGGTAAGTGTGTGAGTGTGTAGCAGGTGCGACAGGTAAGTGTATGAGTGTGTAGCAGGTGGGACAGGTAAGTGTGTGAGTGTGTAGCAGGTGCGACAGGTAAGTGTGAGAAAGTGTGAACCCTGGTCTACACACACGTACCTGCAGGTGCAGTACAGCGAGCGCGAGTCCTTGTGGAGCTGCCGGGCCAGTTCCAGCTGGTGGTTGTCCATCAGGGAGTCGTTGACCACCACCAGCAGAGACCTGCCTGCACCGAGGGCCTCCAGGCAGCTGCCGGCCCCTGAAACCAGAGCCACATTCACAGCATGAATCACAGACGCAGCAGATACTGACGTGAACAAGAGTGTGAGTCGAAAATACATGTTAGCTTCGATTAAAACATGTTTAGAGAGAACTTTAATGTTCAACTTAAGTGTGTGTGTTGTTGTGATGTGTGACTATTGTATCATCAGTGTGTGTGTGTTGTTGTGACGTGTGACTCTATTGTATCAGTGTGTGTGTGTTGTTGTGATGTGTGACTATTGTATCATCAGTGTGTGTGTGTGTGTGTTGTTGTGACGTGTGACTCTATTGTATCATCAGTGTGTGTGTGTGTTGTTGTGACGTGTGACTCTATTGTATCATCAGTGTGTGTGTGTGTAGTGATGTGTGACTATTGTATCATCAGTGTGTGTGTGTGTTGTTGTGACGTGTGACTCTATTGTATCAGTGTGTGTGTGTTGTTGTGATGTGTGACTAGTGTATCATCAGTGTGTGTGTGTGTGTGTGTTGTTGTGACGTGTGACTCTATTGTATCATCAGTGTGTGTGTGTGTTGTTGTGACGTGTGACTCTATTGTATCATCAGTGTGTGTGTGTTGTGACGTGTGACTCTATTGTATCATTACTGTGTGTGTGTTGTGATGTCTGACTCTATTGTATCATAAGTGTGTGTGTTTTTGTTGTGATGTGCGACTCTATTGTATCATCAGTGTGTGTGTGTTGTGACGTGTGACTCTATTGTATCATCAGTGTGTGTGTATGTTGTGATGTGTGACTCTATTGTATCATCAGTGTGTGTGTGTGTGTGTGTTGTTGTGACGTGTGACTCTATTGTATCATCAGTGTGTGTGTGTTGTGACGTGTGACTCTATTGTATCATACGTGTGTGTGTTTCTATTGTATCATCAGTCTGTGTTGTTGTGATGTGTGACTCTATTGTATCATCAGTGTGTGTGTTATTATGATGTGTGACTATTGTATCAGTGTGTGTGTGTGTTGTTGTGATGTGTGACTCTATTGTATCATCAGTGTGTGTGTGTGTTGTTGTGATGTGTGACTCTATTGTATCATCAGTGTGTGTGTGTACAAAACTAACTTTTAATTGAAATATTGACATTGAAAATGATCTTAAGCTCCGCCCACTGAGAACAAGTTCAAGTAGGAAACTATTCAACATATTAAAAAAACATTACAAAATAACAGGACATATGAATAACATTTTAAATACTATAATATAAATGACTACAAAGCAAAAAGAGTTTTAGAACTGACCAGAAACAGTTTCCTTCAATTGAGTAAAATCTCAAAATTTAGTAAAATGTTGTCCCAACATGATCTGGATCTTATAATCCATGTGTTTGTGTCGTTTACACTATTGTAACAGTTTATTTAGTGTCTAAACCAGAGGGATGTGTTTCGCCTGCAGTTCATACTAAACTCTGCAGCCAGAATTCTGAGCCGCTCTAGTAGAAGAACTCACATTTCTCCTTCAAACTCTTCACTAGTTTCTTTCAGGATCGTTTTAAAATTCTGGTTCTTACTTTCAGATCTATTCATGGTCAGACCTTCCATCAGTGATCTGATCCAGACTTACACCCCAGCTCGGGCTCTGAGGTCTGTGGATCAGAATCTACTGATGGTTCCTGAACTTCCGGACCAGAGGAGAGAAATCCTTCCAGACTGTTGCTCCTAAGCTTTGGAACCATCTCTGTGTTTGATGATCTACTGACTCCTTCAAGAAACATCTGTGTTTGATGATCTACTGACTCCTTCAAGAAACATCTGTGTTTGATGATCTACTGACTCCTTCAAGAAACATCTGTGTTTGATGATCTACTGACTCCTTCAAGAAACATCTATGTTTGATGATCTACTGACTCCTTCAAGAAACATCTGTGTTTGATGATCTACTGACTCCTTCAAGAAACATCTGTGTTTGATGATCTACTGACTCCTTCAAGAAACATCTGTGTTTGATGATCTACTGACTCCTTCAAGAAACATCTGTGTTTGATGATCTACTGACTCCTTCAAGAAACATCTGTGTTTGATGATCTACTGACTCCTTCAAGAAACATCTGTGTTTGATGATCTACTGACTCCTTCAAGAAACATCTGTGTTTGATGATCTACTGACTCCTTCAAGAAACATCTGTGTTTGATGATCTACTGACTCCTTCAAGAAACATCTCAAGACACTTATATTCTTTTCCTGGATTCTCTCAGACTCTTGTGTTTGTCTTGATCTTTTAAGTATTTATTTTATTGGGTATTGTTTTTATTGTTAAAGTGCTTTGTGACTCTGGTCTAGAAAGATCTTTACAAATAACTATTACTTACTAGAACTAAAACAACATAATAGTGAGATATAAACGTGGATATACAGTAGACACTGACCGGCGTGACTGATGACCAGGTCAGCGTTCCTTATGTCTCCTGCGATGGAGTCTTTGAACCGAAACGCTTCCAGCTGGATCTGAGGAACACTCTGAGGTTCAGGGACGAAGGATCCTTTTCCAACCTGTAGAACCAGACGTCCATAGCCACGTTCTTTCAACACCTGTGGAAACATTCGACGATGATCTTTGGTCAGATGTTTGAAATGAACAAACACGACATTTATCTGAGATACTCTGTCCAATAATGTAAGTAAGTGAAGGTTATTTGATGCTGGGACTGAAAAAAACACTAATAAATATAGATTTATTTCCAATACTTGTGTGTCAAAGTGAAACTAGTCTTCAGGTGTTGACAGGTGAACAGATGTTTACTAAACCACGTGTTCAACATTCACTTTTGATTCATCAACACAAACAAAAGTCAAACTTTAAATATATGTGAATTGAAATATTCCCTCGTGTTTCTATTAAATGTCGAGTTTAAACTCGAATACATCGATCGGTTTAAAAGTCAAATAAACGTGTGAAACTCGGTTCTACTCACTTCCACAGCCTTCGGGGACGTGATGTGTTCAATAAGTTCGTCGAACCTCGTGGTTCCGACAGTAACGAAAACACTTTTCATCTCAAAAAATCTACTTTAACATTCGACTTATTCTGCAGCCCTTGACTTCCGCATATGACGTGACACCCGCGTGTTTTGCTGCCATCTAGAGGTCTGGGGGGGAAATTGCAGCATCTGGATACTTGAGATTATTATCATTTTTCAGACGTTGATGATTTTATTGATCCAGTCTGACACACACAGATCGATCATGACTCACTTTGGAGTCTGTCATCTAACAAGAGGATTCTGTTGATATTGGTGAATAAACTATAATTCACAAATGTTCAGTCGTCGTGTAAATATTGAAAAATTGAATTGAATTAAATAGACTTCTCACCATCTGTACCGTGGTCACGACACGTGGTCCAGTCATGTGACTTCCTCGCCAGACGTGTAAACCACACGTAGAAAATAACTTTATGTAGAAAAAAAGGAGCACTTCTGCTGAACGTTGAGTTGACCTCAGAGGTCGAGTCATGTCAACTATAACAGGATGGAAACAGAACTAGAGGTGAAACTAATACAACTTGTGTAACTGTTGACATCAACACTTGAGAGTCAAGAAATGAAAACTCTGAGGACTGAAGCTGTGACATCATCGTCTCTTCATGGATGTCCTGGTGTGAAGCCATATGTTCATGTCTGGAAGGTAGAATCAAACCAATTTAAACAAATAAAAAGGTGAACATTATAATTGGTACTTGTAATATATAAGTAAGTAAGTAAGTAAGTAATATTTATTTATATAGCGCTTTTCCAGACCAGGTATAAGCGAGAATTCTGAGCTGCTCTAGTAGAAGAACTCACATTTCTCCTTCAAACTCTTCACTGGCTGCCAGTTTCTTTCAGGATCATTTTAAAATTCTGGTTCTTACTTTCAGATCTATTCATGGTCAGACCTTCCATCAGTGATCTGATCCAGACTTACACCCCAGCTCGGGCTCTGAGGTCTGTGGATCAGAATCTACTGATGGTTCCTGAACTTCAGGACCAGAGGAGAGAAATCCTTCCAGACTGTTGCTCCTAAGCTTTGGAACCATCTCTGTGTTTGATGATCTACTGACTCCTTCAAGAAACATCTGTGTTTGATGATCTACTGACTCCTTAAAGAAACATCTGTGTTTGATGATCTACTGACTCCTTCAAGAAACATCTGTGTTTGATGATCTACTGACTCCTTCAAGAAACATCTGTGTTTGATGATCTACTGACTCCTTCAAGAAACATCTGTGTTTGATGATCTACTGACTCCTTCAAGAAACATCAGTGTTTGATGATCTACTGACTCCTTCAAGAAACATCTGTGTTTGATGATCTACTGACTCCTTCAAGAAACATCTGTGTTTGATGATCTACTGACTCCTTTAAGAAACATCTGTGTTTGATGATCTACTGACTCCTTCAAGAAACATCTGTGTTTGATGATCTACTGACTCCTTCAAGAAACATCTGTGTTTGATGATCTACTGACTCCTTCAAGAAACATCTGTGTTTGATGATCTACTGACTCCTTCAAGAAACATCTGTGTTTGATGATCTACTGACTCCTTCAAGAAACATCTGTGTTTGATGATCTACTGACTCCTTCAAGAAACATCTGTGTTTGATGATCTACTGACTCCTTCAAGAAACATCTGTGTTTGATGATCTACTGACTCCTTCAAGAAACATCTGTGTTTGATGATCTACTGACTCCTTTAAGAAACATCTGTGTTTGATGATCTACTGACTCCTTCAAGAAACATGTGTTTGATGATCTACTGACTCCTTCAAGAAACATCTGTGTTTGATGATCTACTGACTCCTTCAAGAAACATCTGTGTTTGATGATCTACTGACTCCTTCAAGAAACATCTGTGTTTGATGATCTACTGACTCCTTCAAGAAACATCTTAAGACGTTTCTATTTGTTCAGGCTTTTCCTTGATTTTATGGAACTCCTGTTGTGTTATCAGTTTTATCTTGACCTTTAAAGTATATATTTTATTGAATATTGTTTTGATTGTTTAAGCGCTTTGTGACCCTGGTCTGGAAAAGCTCTATACAAATAAAATTACTTAGTTAATAATATTCACAAAAATCTAATAATTCTGATCAAGTGAAGTTGATTTTCTTCTTCAGCTGCTGGTCATGAAAGCGTCACATGACTCCAGCAGCTGCTCAGGATAAATCCTAATTATCACCGACACGAGAATCGCTGCCAGATTTAAACTCACCACTAGATTCAATTTCCTTCAGCAGCTTTACAATCGGATCAGCTGGTTTCTCACGACTACGAAAGCAAAAACTGTGGTTTTGATTTCACGAAAACAATTTGACAAAAACTCTTTTATAGATGATGGAACGAGAGGCTCGTGTGACTCGAGGAGAAACAAGAAATTATTAATAATTCTAGTGACAATGATGCAGTAAAATATATGGAAGTACATTGATTGATTTTTAAAAAATTGTAATGTTGTATTTTTTTAAATTATTAAAATCAATAATTTGTATATTGAAAGGTCGATTTTTTTTTAAACTTTAAAATAAATCGAATACATTTTCCTTTTTTCCACAGATATTCAATATCTAATAAATCCCAAAACATTCATATACAGTATAGAAATGTTATTACTATAGTACTACACACATGCATATTTAATTTAAAAGGCGACAAGTTAAGAAATATAGAATAAACATTTATTTTTTGGAAACACTGTCCAAAAATCATGCTCGGAATAAAAACAGAAGAATAAATATAGAAGTTTTCATTCTTAGCCTAAAATACGAGTAAACTACGTGCTAAAATGAAATTGATAGATTTTGAAGATATTAAATATTTAAAAAAATAATATTCAACCTTTCAACATACACATTATTTCATTCAAATATTATTATAAGCTTGAAAATAAACATTTCGATAGCAATAATAAAACAAAAACCATAGTTTCAACATTTGAAATCTACTTCCAAAGACAAACACACAATAAAAACAAACGTGAAGAAAGACACGAGCGAACAGATGTTTTTTTTGTTCATTTTATATTCCGACTTTAACAATTATTTAAATGAATGTTGAATAATCAACTAGTTCAGTTCTACAAGGACTTTTTACAAAACAGGCCAAAACAGGCACGAGAGTCAGTCGAATACTGGAAGGTCGTTCCTGGATGAAGCAGAAGTTTGATTAGCGACGATGACAGTTGTTGGTCTTGATAAAAGTTTGACGAAGCCTGGAACAGCAACAGAAATTATTTAAGGCTCTGTTAAAACTCACAGCTTAAAAAAAAAAAAGAAGATAAAAGTCACAAACTAGTACAAAATTAAAGTGTGTCAAACCGGCTACTCTTGTCGTTAACTTCAATAAATATGTTGCTATAAGAAACACAACAGCATGTTAAAGATGCTCACTTGTGCCACGACTGCGGTGACGCACAACAGCAACTCCTGGGTTTAAAAAGCGACACATAACGTAGCCATGAGCACAGGGATCCTCTGATGGGAGGAAGTCGAGACGATGGAAGACCCGCGTCCTCGTGATTGAGCTGCAAGAGTCAAGATTTCCGTCTGGAAAAACGGTCGTTGTGGGGGAAAAAAAAAAACGGTTTTGAGTTCAGCGCATGCAGATGTTTTTCGCCGCCGCCGACAAAAATGTAGGGCAACAGTTTGTTCCACACAAACTTCCTGTCTACACAACTGGTGCTAGAAAACTGTGTCGATGTAAACTTCTAGACGAGATTAAAAAGAGAGAAGCGGTAAACCCGACGCAAACCAACGGCTGCTAAAAGATGCATGCGTGAAATCAAAGATGCGTCCGTTATATGAAATACTTATCAAATTCCAAACTCGAGACATAATACAGGTCATAGTAAAGTATAATATAGTGATTAAAGCAGCTCGTGGACGAAGCTGCCGCCTCGCAAAACACACTCCGGTTTATTACTCTTGACTAAAAGAAGAAAGAACTTTAAAACGACCGAGATCGACGGGCGGCCGCCGCGGCTCCAGGTCCGTCCACCGCCGAGTCCGTCCCAGGGTTTAGCGCGAAGGCCGTTAAGGTTGCAGCAGAAACTTCTAACAGTTATGATATCAAAAATAGTGGCAGAACATCTTCGCCCGCGGACGCCGGCGGTCCTGGAGCGTCTGCCCACGTCCGGTTCGTCGGGATGATCGTGGTGGTCCAGACAACACCTGAGACGACAACAACACAACTTTAGGATGACAGTTGAAAATCAACACATATGCTGGTATAGGAGTATAAGAATATATATTGATACACTACAACAACACTTTTGTAATTAGTTATTTTATGATTTATATATTAAGTGTGCTCAAGTTTATATGAAATCCTGCAAGATCCCGATGAAGGCTGAGGACGAGAGGATACAATGAGTCCAGCAGCTTTTAAAGCTGATGTTTGGACATATTTTGGTTTGAAAACAAATGAAAGCAGTTACGACTTCGTCAAGAGTCATGTGGTCTGTAAATACTACAACACCAGAGTCAAGTACTGGACAATACTACACATATATACTTGTTACTACAGTATCACAACACCAGAGTCAAGTACTAGACAATACTACACATATATATACTTCTTACTACACTATCACAACACCAGAGTCAAGTACTGGACAATACTACACATATATACTTGTTACTACACTATCACAACACCAGAGTCAAGTACTAGACAATACTACACATATATACTTGTTACTACACTATCACAACACCAGAGTCAAGTACTGGACAATACTACACATATATACTTGTTACTACACTATCACAACACCAGAGTCAAGTACTGGACAATACTACACACATATATACTTGTTACTACACTATCACAACACCAGAGTCAAGTACTGGACAATACTACACATATATACTTGTTACTACACTATCACAACACCAGAGTCAAGTACTGGACAATACTACACATATATACTTGTTACTACACTATCACAACACCAGAGTCAAGTACTGGGCAATACTACACATATATACTTGTTACTACACTATCACAACACCAGAGTCAAGTACTGGACAATACTACACATATATATACTTGTTACTACACTATCACAACACCAGAGTCAAGTACTGGACAATACTACACACATATATACTTGTTACTACACTATCACAACACCAGAGTCAAGTACTGGACAATACTACACACATATATACTTGTTACTACACTATCACAACACCAGAGTCAAGTACTGGACAATACTACACACATATATACTTGTTACTACACTATCACAACACCAGAGTCAAGTACTGGACAATACTACACATATATACTTGTTACTACACTATCACAACACCAGAGTCAAGTACTGGACAATACTACACACATATATATACTTGTTACTACACTATCACAACACCAGAGTCAAGTACTGGACAATACTACACATATATACTTGTTACTACACTATCACATCACCAGAGTCAAGTACTGGACAATACTACACATATATACTTGTTACTACACTATCACAACACCAGAGTCAAGTACTGGACAATACTACACATATATACTTGTTACTACACTATCACAACACCAGAGTCAAGTACTGGACAATACTACACACATATATATACTTGTTACTACACTATCACAACACCAGAGTCAAGTACTGGACAATACTACACATATATACTTGTTACTACACTATCACATCACCAGAGTCAAGTACTGGACAATACTACACATATATACTTGTTACTACGCTATCACAACACCAGAGTCAAGTATTGGACAATACTACACATATATACTTGTTACTACACTATTACAACACCAGAGTCAAGTACTGGACAATACTACACATATATCCTTGTTACTACACTATCGCAACACCAGAGTCAAGTACTGGACAATACTACACATATATACTTGTTACTACACTATCACAACACCAGAGTCAAGTACTGGACAGTACTACACATATATACTTGTTACTACACTATCACAACACCAGAGTCAAGTACTGGACAATACTACACATATATACTTGTTACTACACTATCACAACACCAGAGTCAAGTACTGGACAATACTACACATACAGTATATCCTTGTTACTACGCTATCACAACACCAGAGTCAAGTACTCGACAATACTACACATATATACTTGTTACTACACTATCACAACACCAGAGTCAAGTACTGGACAATACTACACATATATACTTGTTACTACAGTATCACTATATATTGTATAGTGACACGCATCAACAGATTCTTGACAAAACACGTTCCTAAAGATACACATTTAGATTTTGACCTGAATGTTAATTTAATGTCAGATAAAGATTAGCCAATGAATGGTTTACTTTGAAGTGTTATCAGGGACATCATGTCATGCAGGGAACAGTAACGTATTGAGCAGTTTTGCCTGCAGATCTTAGCGATGAAAGACCTCATGACTGAGCGAGGAAGACTTGTGACGCTTGTTGTCAACATTAAAGTCAATTTGTGGGTCAAAGAAATCTCATTATTTAACCTCCGTCTTCTGATCCAACAGTTTCTTCAGCCTCGACTAAAGATAACGACATGTTCTCTCTTTTACACCTAAGACTCATCCTCTCACAGCAAGTTCTTAAAAGATGACATGTTGGTCCTGGTGTGTGGAAAACAACAGCAAAACGGGAAATTATTAAGAAAACACCACGTAAAAGAAAGTCTGGTTTAAAACACAACAAAGATAGTGGAAAGATGATCACTGATGACTGACAACATCAGACTTGATTTTAATTGGTGCTGCACGACATGTTGAAAAAATATCAATATAGTGATATTGTCATGTGTGATATGCATCAAAAACGTGATCATTTATCATTTTTTATTGTATAAATCAAGCATTTCTTAAATGCGCACTTTGATCAATCAGTGTCACGTTCTGCAAAGTTGTTAATTTGTACTTCTATGTCTCGTTGTTGTTTACGTCTCCGTCCGTCTGTGAACTGTGCGGCGCAGCTTGTTAGGCTCGGTTGCTATGGCGACGTGTCTTGTCTCAGTATATACAGTGAAGTAATACTAACTTATGATCTAGTCAAACACTAGTGATCCAGTCACTCGTCTCTTTCAACCTCCTTTGTTAAAGCAACATATTGTAAGAACTTTTCATCTCGTCTCAGTTGTTTTCTTAGAAGATCGTGAACTTCCAAACAAACCTGTCCGTCTTCACCGTATGCTAACCAGCTAAGTTGTTAGCGCCATTTATAAAGTGTTATGTGTCCGTCTTCACCGTATGCTAACGAGCTAAGTTGTTAGCATCATTTATAAAGTGTTATGTGTCCGTCTTCACCGTATGCTAACAAGCTAAGTTGTTAGCGTCATTTATAAAGTGTTATGTGTCCGTCTTCACCGTATGCTAACGAGCCAAGTTGTTAGCGTCATTTATAAAGTGTTATGTGTCCGTCTTCACCTTATGCTAACCAGCTAAGTTGTTAGCATCATTTATAAAGTGTTAAGTGTGCGTCTTCACCGTATGCTAACCAGCTAAGTTGTTAGCGTCATTTATAAAGTGTTATGTGTGTGTGTACAAGGATTTATCATTGATTTGGTGATATCACGACGCGCCGGCGGCTCCTCTCTGATGTCGCTCAGTTTGGCGGGAAACCGATGCAAGTCCGAGACTGAGCGTTATAAGAGATATTTTTCTACCATCATGTCGACACTGAAGCGTTAAAATTAACGAAAGTGAAATATCATAGTTTTCCTTCTTTAAACCCCCGGACCTCCACTAAAGTACTCGCACCTCTGTGTACTCGTGGCTACATTTTTAGGTGAAAGAAAAAATGTTGCATTAATATTGAGATCGCAATTGAAGACACTCGAATATTTCCAATATCGTGCTGTCCTAGACCGGATCTTAAGGTTTTGGGTTTGATCGGAGGTTTTGTGATTCGTCTATAGTAACATCTTCTTGTGGGTTCTGGCTGTGACCCTTGACCTTTAACATCTAAACCAGGGTTAAAACAAGTTTAGCAATATCTGTCACAAACTAAATGCTTAAAGATGAATCCTAATGGAAAATTGAACAAACGCTGCAGATATTTGCATCTTCTCATCAGTGCAACGAGTCCACTCCGTCACATCTTCTGACAGGAGGAACCACCCACTCGTCACTTCCAGTGGAGCCTCTCCTCAGAAGCTGGTGTTCCTAACATCTCACCTCCGTCTCACTGCACCACGCAGGCCGTGCAGCACTGCTCCTGCTTCTCCGGCAGCGTCGAGTAGTTCATCTGCCGCACGATCTCGGCGAACAGCTCGTCCACCATGGTCTTGCTCTTGGCGGAGGTCTCGATGAAGGGGCAGCCCCACTCCTGGGCCAGGGCTCGCCCGTCGGCGCCCGCCACCTCCCGCTCAGACTCCAGGTCCACCTTGTTGCCCACCAGGATCAGGGGCACCTTCTCGAAGCGTTTCACTCGCACGATCTGGTCCCTCATCGGTCTGATGTCCTGCAGGAGGAAGAACGAGAGTCAGGGTCACAAATACTTGTCAAGGTTACCTTCTTGAAACCCAACTAAACTCTCGAAGTAGTTACCATTTAATTATTCACTCGTTTAAATGTATTTAAAGACATTTATTTGAACTCGAAAAATAAACTTTGCATATGATGCGTCAACAACCCTCTCAGTGACAGAGACTTCAAGAGAACATCTTGCGTACTTGCTTTGCCGCCCAGCCAACCAATAAGAATCACCAATGACTTCTGACATGGAGGTAGAATTAAAATACCGTCTCGACCAATCAGGCGTCTCTAAATAGAGCAGCATGAGAAAGGAATTATGGGATTCAATGTTTTGTTTAATCAAAAGTAAAGTGGGTTTGAAAAATCAGTTTCTCAAGTTCTGGTATTGAAATTGATCTGCTGTTCATATATAGATATAATAAGGTAAGGCAAAACTTTATTGATCCCTCAGGAGGATACATATTGATATGTAGTACTGTGTGCAAAAATAAACATCAGCAAGAGTGTGACTGGTTTACTTTGATAAGGAGATCACTGTACTTTTTATGGATCTACTGACTCCTTCAAGAAACATCTTAAGATGTTTTTATTTGTTCAGGCTTTTCCTTGATTCTCAGAGACTCCTGTGTTGTTCTCAGTATTATCTTGATCTTTAAAGTATATATTTTAGTGAGTATTGTTTTGATTGTTTAAGCGCTTTGTGACCCTGGTCTAGAATAGCGCTCTATAAATAAAATTACTTACTAACATTTAGAATATAATTTAGGTATTATTGCATAAAGCAGCAGGAAAAGTTTTGATCTTTATTATCAATAGTTAACTTTTTGCCATTAAAATAAAAAACACCAGATCATGAAACGATAAATTACAAAATAACCATATTTTGTAAATGATTCTGCAAACGTCTGCATATTTGGTGCTTTTACTTGGATCAAATTTGCAGGTGAAAATCCCGGCGTGGAAGGAGGCGAAGGATACGTAGAGTCACGATCAATCATTTGAACCATCGGACAGTAAGTCCTGATATTTTTGTCGTCGTTCAGTCAAAGATTTAGAAGTTATGTGTCGTAGTTATGGGTCGTAGTTATGTGTAGTAGTTATGGGTCGTAGTTATGGGTCGTAGTTATGGGTCGTAGTTATGGGTCGTAGTTATGGGTCGTAGTTATGGGTCGTAGTTATGTGTCGTAGTTATGTGTAGTAGTTATGTGTAGTAGTTATGTGTAGTAGTTATGGGTCGTAGTTATGGGTCGTAGTTATGGGTCGTAGTTATGGGTCGTAGTTATGTGTCGTAGTTATGTGTCGTAGTTATGGGTCGTAGTTATGGGTCGTAGTTATGGGTCGTAGTTATGTGTCGTAGTTATGTGTCGTAGTTATGGGTCGTAGTTATGTGTCGTAGTTATGTGTAGTAGTTATGTGTAGTAGTTATGTGTAGTAGTTATGGGTCGTAGTTATGTGTCGTAGTTATGGGTCGTAGTTATGGGTCGTAGTTATGTGTCGTAGTTATGTGTAGTAGTTATGTGTAGTAGTTATGGGTCGTAGTTATGTGTCGTAGTTGTGTGTCGTAGTTGTGTGTCGTAATTGTGTGTCGTAGTTATGTGTCGTAGTTATGTGTCGTAGTTATGTGTCGTAGTTATGTGTCGTAGTTATGTGTCGTAGTTATGGGTCGTAGTTGTGTGTCGTAGTTGTGTGTCGTAGTTATGGGTCGTAGTTATGTGTCGTAGTTATGTGTCGTAGTTATGTGTCGTAGTTATGTGTCGTAGTTGTGTGTCGTAGTTATGGGTCGTAGTTATGTGTCGTAGTTATGTGTCGTAGTTATGGGTCGTAGTTATGGGTCGTAGTTATGGGTCGTAGTTATGGGTCGTAGTTATGGGTCGTAGTTATGGGTCGTAGTTATGGGTCGTAGTTATGGGTCGTAGTTGTGTGTCGTAGTTGTGTGTCGTAGTTATGTGTCGTAGTTATGGGTCGTAGTTATGGGTCGTAGTTATGGGTCGTAGTTATGGGTCGTAGTTATGGGTCGTAGTTATGGGTCGTAGTTGTGTGTCGTAGTTGTGTGTCGTAGTTGTGTGTCGTAGTTATGTGTCGTAGTTATGTGTCGTAGTTATGGGTCGTAGTTATGTGTCGTAGTTATGTGTCGTAGTTGTGTGTCGTAGTTGTGTGTCGTAGTTGTGTGTCGTAGTTGTGTGTCGTAGTTGTGTGTCGTAGTTATGTGTCGTAGTTATGTGTCGTAGTTATGGGTCGTAGTTATGGGTCGTAGTTATGTGTCGTAGTTGTGTGTCGTAGTTATGTGTCGTAGTTATGTGTCGTAGTTATGGGTCGTAGTTATGGGTCGTAGTTATGTGTCGTAGTTATGTGTCGTAGTTATGTGTCGTAGTTATGGGTCGTAGTTATGGGTCGTAGTTATGTGTAGTAGTTATGTGTCGTAGTTATGTGTCGTAGTTATGTGTCGTAGTTATGGGTCGTAGTTATGGGTCGTAGTTATGTGTCGTAGTTATGTGTCGTAGTTATGTGTCGTAGTTATGGGTCGTAGTTGTGTGTCGTAGTTGTGTGTCGTAGTTATGGGTCGTAGTTATGGGTCGTAGTTATGGGTCGTAGTTATGGGTCGTAGTTGTGTGTCGTAGTTGTGTGTCGTAGTTATGTGTCGTAGTTATGGGTCGTAGTTATGGGTCGTAGTTATGTGTCGTAGTTATGGGTCGTAGTTATGGGTCGTAGTTATGTGTCGTAGTTATGTGTCGTAGTTATGGGTCGTAGTTATGGGTCGTAGTTATGTGTAGTAGTTATGTGTCGTAGTTATGTGTCGTAGTTGTGTGTCGTAGTTGTGGGTCGTAGTTATGTGTCGTAGTTATGTGTCGTAGTTATGTGTCGTAGTTATGTGTCGTAGTTATGTGTCGTAGTTATGTGTCGTAGTTGTGTGTCGTAGTTGTGTGTCGTAGTTATGGGTCGTAGTTATGTGTCGTAGTTATGTGTCGTAGTTATGTGTCGTAGTTATGTGTCGTAGTTGTGTGTCGTAGTTGTGTGTCGTAGTTATGGGTCGTAGTTATGTGTCGTAGTTATGTGTCGTAGTTATGGGTCGTAGTTATGGGTCGTAGTTATGGGTCGTAGTTATGGGTCGTAGTTATGGGTCGTAGTTATGGGTCGTAGTTATGGGTCGTAGTTGTGTGTCGTAGTTGTGTGTCGTAGTTATGTGTCGTAGTTATGGGTCGTAGTTATGGGTCGTAGTTATGGGTCGTAGTTATGGGTCGTAGTTATGGGTCGTAGTTATGGGTCGTAGTTGTGTGTCGTAGTTGTGTGTCGTAGTTGTGTGTCGTAGTTATGTGTCGTAGTTATGTGTCGTAGTTATGGGTCGTAGTTATGTGTCGTAGTTATGTGTCGTAGTTGTGTGTCGTAGTTGTGTGTCGTAGTTGTGTGTCGTAGTTGTGTGTCGTAGTTATGTGTCGTAGTTATGTGTCGTAGTTATGGGTCGTAGTTATGGGTCGTAGTTATGTGTCGTAGTTGTGTGTCGTAGTTATGTGTCGTAGTTATGTGTCGTAGTTATGGGTCGTAGTTATGGGTCGTAGTTATGTGTCGTAGTTATGTGTCGTAGTTATGTGTCGTAGTTATGGGTCGTAGTTATGGGTCGTAGTTATGTGTAGTAGTTATGTGTCGTAGTTATGTGTCGTAGTTATGTGTCGTAGTTATGGGTCGTAGTTATGGGTCGTAGTTATGTGTCGTAGTTATGTGTCGTAGTTATGTGTCGTAGTTATGGGTCGTAGTTGTGTGTCGTAGTTGTGTGTCGTAGTTATGGGTCGTAGTTATGGGTCGTAGTTATGGGTCGTAGTTATGGGTCGTAGTTGTGTGTCGTAGTTGTGTGTCGTAGTTGTGTGTCGTAGTTATGGGTCGTAGTTATGGGTCGTAGTTATGTGTCGTAGTTATGTGTCGTAGTTATGGGTCGTAGTTATGGGTCGTAGTTATGTGTAGTAGTTATGTGTCGTAGTTATGTGTCGTAGTTATGTGTCGTAGTTATGGGTCGTAGCTATGGGTCGTAGTTATGGGTCGTAGTTATGGGTCGTAGTTGTGTGTCGTAGTTGTGTGTCGTAGTTGTGTGTCGTAGTTATGGGTCGTAGTTATGGGTCGTAGTTATGTGTCGTAGTTATGTGTCGTAGTTATGGGTCGTAGTTATGGGTCGTAGTTATGTGTAGTAGTTATGTGTCGTAGTTATGTGTCGTAGTTATGTGTCGTAGTTATGGGTCGTAGCTATGGGTCGTAGTTATGGGTCGTAGTTATGGGTCGTAGTTATGGGTCGTAGTTGTGTGTCGTAGTTATGTGTCGTAGTTATGGGTCGTAGTTATGGGTCGTAGTTGTGTGTCGTAGTTGTGTGTCGTAGTTATGGGTCGTAGTTATGGGTCGTAGTTATGGGTCGTAGTTATGGGTCGTAGTTATGGGTCGTAGTTGTGTGTCGTAGTTGTGTGTCGTAGTTATGTGTCGTAGTTATGGGTCGTAGTTATGTGTAGTAGTTATGGGTCGTAGTTGTGTGTCGTAGTTGTGTGTTACGTAATGTGTTTATACACAAGTCTAATTAAGATTTACACTCATTCATTCAGAGCACGTCAAATAAAGATACAATCAAATGAGATAAACAGAAATAGTCGATCAAATCTTGAGTAGAAACAAAACTAAATAACGCAACAATAGAGTTTAGGCCTGGTTTGTCCAGTTCCCACTTCCTGTTGGTCGTTTCTATCCGCAGACGAAAAGGGATTTTCTTGTCAGATCCCATTATTTTTGTTTCATGGAATGAGTCACAGACCACAGATCAGCTGCTTACGTGCCCTTCAGCCAGACCGACTACAGCAAGTTGACAAATCATCTTTAAATCAGATTAAATTAATTTAACAACTGAAAACTGCTTTTGGGATCACAAGTCTGATCTGAAAGTGGAACCTTTTTCATAACCAAAACCTTATGTTCGGCTTAAGGTTTAATATCACTTTAAACCTCAGTGTTACTGTAACAAAGGGAACAATAAGACACAAGTCAAAAAGGTAATGACTTGTTAATTACTCATTACTGTTATTTCTAAGTAATAATTTACATTTCAATATAAGAGTCTTTAAGAAGTAAAACTTTCACGACTTTCACAAAAGCATTGTTTTGATTTTTGCCTTCAACAAAATGGCTAGATTTATGGCACAACGACACAAATACCTCACAGTTAACTTTTGATACACATGGAATAAATATATACTTTGTCGTGAGTCATTAAGAGAGAACGTTCTGAATCTCAGTAGCAACTTCATCTAATGAAAGACAACCTTTATATAGTTTACAGGCAGTTTTTTTACTACTACTCTCGTGTAAAATATTTGTATGGGAAAAAATACTTTATTTAAAATGTAATGTAATGAATCTCTTCATACAATATGTACTATACTATGCGTACTATAATACAGGCTCAACTATATGATATTGTGATATTGTATCAACAAGGAAAAACATCATTTGTAGTATTGACGAGTACTTTACACTGGTGTTGTAGTATTTACAGACCACAAGACTCTTGATGAAGTCGTAACTGCTTTCATTTGTTTTCAAACCAAAATATGTCCAAACATCAGCTTTAAAAGCTGCTGGAGTCACTGTATCCTCTTATCCTCAGTCATAGCCGGGATCTCACAAGATTGTATTGACAATACTACACATGTATCCTTGTTACTACACTATCACAACACCAGAGTCAAGTACTGGACAATACTACACATATATCCTTGTTACTACACTATCACAACACCAGAGTCAAGTACTGGACAATACTACACATATATACGTGTTACTACAGTATCACAACACCAGAGTCAAGTACTGGACAATACTACACATATATACTCGTTACTACACTGTCAAAACTCCAGAGTCAAGTTCTTAACAATACTACACATATATCCTTGTTACTACACTATCACAACACCAGAGTCAAGTACTGGACAATACTACACATATATACTTGTTACTACACTGTCAAAACTCCAGAGTCAAGTACTTAACAATACTACACATATATCCTTGTTACTACTGTATCAGAAAACAGAGTAGAATGATGCAGTAGTAAAGTAGACACGAGTGTAGACTGATGCAGTAGTAAAGTAGACACGAGTGTAGACTGATGCAGTAGTAAAGTAGACACGAATGTAGACTGATGCAGTAGTAAAGTAGACACGAGTGTAGAACGATGCAGTAGTAAAGTAGACAAAATGATGCAGTAGTAAAGTAGACATGAGTGTAGAATGATGTAGTACTAAAGTAGACACAAGTGTAGAATGATGCAGTAGTAAAGTAGACACAAGTGTAGAATGATGCAGTAGTAAAGTAGACACGAGTGTAGAATGATGCAGTAGTAAAGTAGACACGAGTGTAGAACTATGCAGTAGTAAAGTAGACACAAGTGTAGAATGATGCAGTAGAAAAGTAGACACAAGTGTAGAATGATGCATAAGTAGACACAAGTGTAGAATGATGCAGTAGTAAAGTAGACACAAGTGTAGAATGATGCAGTGGTAAAGTAGACACAAGTGTAGAATGATGCAGTAGTAAAGTAGACACAAGTGTAGAATGATGCAGTAGTAAAGTAGACACAAGTGTAGAATGATGCAGTAGTAAAGTAGACACGAGTGTAGAATGATGCAGGAGTAAAGTAGACATTAGTTTTGAATGATGCAGTAGTAAAGTAGACAGAATGATGCAGTAGTAAAGTAGACATGAGTGTAGAATGATGCAGTAGTAAAGTAGACATGAGTGTAGAATGATGCAGTAGTAAAGTAGACACGAGTGTAGAATGATGCAGTAGTAAAGTAGACACGAGTGTAGAATGATGCAGTAGTTAAGTAGACACAAGTGTAGAATGATGCAGTAGTAAAGTAGACACGAGTGTAGAATAATGCAGTAGTAAAGTAGACACGAGTGTAGAATGATGCAGTCGTAAAGTAGACACGAGTGTAGAATGATGCAGTAGTAAAGTAGACATTGGTGTAGAATGATGCAGTAGTAAAGTAGACACGAGTGTAGAATGATTCAGTAGTAAAGTAGACATAGGTGTAGAACAATGCAGTAGTAAAGTAGACATAGGTGTAGAATGATGCAGTATAAAGTAGACAGGAGTGTAGAATGATGCAGTACTAAAGTAGACATGTGTAGAATGATGCAGTATAAAGTAGACACGAGTGTAGAATGATGCAGTACTAAAGTAGACATGTGTAGAATGATGCAGTACTAAAGTAGACATGTGTAGAATGATGCAGTAGTAAAGTAGACACGAGTGTAGAATGATGCAGTAGTAAAGTAGACACAAGTGTAGAACGATGCAGTACTAAAGTAGACATGTGTAGAATGATGCAGTAGTAAAGTAGACACGAGTGAAGAATGATGCAGTAGTAAAGTAGACATGTGTAGAATGATGCAGTAGTAAAGTAGACATGTGTAGAATGATGCAGTAGTAAAGTAGACACGAGTGAAGAATTATGCAGTAGTAAAGTAGAAATGAGTGTAGAACGATGCAGTAGTAAAGTAGACACGAGTGTAGAATTATGCAGTAGTAAAGTAGAAATGAGTGTAGAATGATGCAGTAGTAAAGTAGACACGAGTGTAGATGATGCAGTAGTAAAGTAGACACGAGTGTAGAATAATGCAGTAGTAAAGTAGACACGAGTGTAGAATGATGCAGTCGTAAAGTAGACACGAGTGTAGAATGATGCAGTAGTAAAGTAGACATTGGTGTAGAATGATGCAGTAGTAAAGTAGACACGAGTGTAGAATGATTCAGTAGTAAAGTAGACATAGGTGTAGAACAATGCAGTAGTAAAGTAGACATAGGTGTAGAATGATGCAGTATAAAGTAGACAGGAGTGTAGAATGATGCAGTACTAAAGTAGACATGTGTAGAATGATGCAGTATAAAGTAGACACGAGTGTAGAATGATGCAGTACTAAAGTAGACATGTGTAGAATGATGCAGTACTAAAGTAGACATGTGTAGAATGATGCAGTAGTAAAGTAGACACGAGTGTAGAATGATGCAGTAGTAAAGTAGACACAAGTGTAGAACGATGCAGTACTAAAGTAGACATGTGTAGAATGATGCAGTAGTAAAGTAGACACGAGTGAAGAATGATGCAGTAGTAAAGTAGACATGTGTAGAATGATGCAGTAGTAAAGTAGACACGAGTGAAGAATTATGCAGTAGTAAAGTAGAAATGAGTGTAGAACGATGCAGTAGTAAAGTAGACACGAGTGTAGAATTGTGCAGTAGTAAAGTAGAAATGAGTGTAGAATGATGCAGTAGTAAAGTAGACACGAGTGTAGATGATGCAGTAGTAAAGTAGAAATGAGTGTAGAACGATGCAGTGGTAAAGTAGACATGAGTGTAAAACACATGTAGTGTCTACTCTGTCTCACCTGGAAGGACTGCTGGTTGACCAGGCTGTAGACCAGGATGAAGCCCTGGCCGTTCTTGATGTACAGGTCTCTCATGGAGGCGAACTGCTCGGTGCCCGCCGTGTCCAGGATCTCCAGCACGGAGGGCGACGAGTCCACCTCGATCTCCTTGCGGTAGAAGTCCTCGATGGTGGGGTCGTACTTCTCGATGAAGGTGCCGGTGACGAACTGGACCGTGAGGGCGGACTTGCCGACCCCGCCGCTGCCCAGAACCACGACTTTGTATTCTTTCATGTCAACAGCTACACAAACGCTCTCCCGAGTCTGGCGGTCATTCCAGGCTGTTAGCTCGAGCTAAAGCTACGACCCATGTTCCGGTCTGGAGCGCCACACACGCCCGGAACCCCCGGTACCAGCCCCGGGGGAAAAGAACCTCAGCAGCCGCTCACACACTCGCTGGTACCGCAGCTCGGCGTCACCATGCCAGGTCCAGGTCCAGGTCCAGAACCCGCTCTCGCTGGAGCCCCCGCGGGTAGAGCCGGCCCAGGCCCCTGGTTCTGGTTCCGGGCCCGGTCACTTCGACGGTCCCCGCCGACGGAGGCACTTGAGGTCGAGCCCGGACACGGAGCGCGGTTCGGCGGGTCGAGTTCGAGCCGCAGGTCGAGCCTCGGAGACGAAGATTCAGTTCAAGAAAAATGTCCTCATTTCCTGAAGCTAACGCTGCCCTCGCGCTAGCAGGGCGACACTTCCGGTCATGCGCGGTGCGGCGCGAAAGTTTCCAATGTTTTTGTTTCAAGAATGAAAATATTTACGAAATGTTTTATAGTTTTACCACGAATTTATGAGCAAAAAATATTGAATATACTTTAAAAATGCAACATGTATAACAATTTTGTTTTACAGAATATTATTATTTCGCGAACACAAATGTAAATACAATTATTTTTGGTCAAGAATAGTTTAAATATACAGATGAAAAAAGAGCAGCGAAGCTTCTGAAACTCAATCCATGAGGTAGTATTATTTATTTATTATTTAATAATACAACGCCACCCCCACACACACTTATTTTAAACTTTAAAATATATATTATTTCAATAAAGAACAGTTGCTTAAATCAATCAAAAACACGTTTTAATTAGATTTATTTTTTAATAGAAGCAATTTTTTGGTGGAAAATATTTTTTTAGATTGAATTTGTATTTTTTGATTGAAACACATTATTATTACATTATTATCTTTAGTAGTATTTAAAAAGTTTCAATGGTTCCAGATACTGCTAATGTACACCCAAGAGAACACAAGCGCTCTATAAATATAAATTACTTCCTTACAAGCTGTAAAGTTCAAAGGTCAATCTCTCAATAAGTGTCCAACCATGTGACTCACATTTGCTGAATTAAAAACAAAAATCATAATTAGAAAAACATTTATTGACAGTTTTGTAAACACAACACAGGATTATTTTTGTGGTGAAAAAAGTTTAAATTAAAACAAACAAAGAAATGAGACTTTATTAAATAGTAATAATACCTAAAATACATTTTCTCACTTAAATTGGCTCAAAAAATCGAATAAAATGAAACTAAACTTAATAGTTAAAGTAAAATAACATTAATATTTTGAACTGAATTAAATACATAATGTCTTTTTTAATCAGAAACCTACATTTTATTTGCATTATTAGACGTAAAAATCATCAGAATTTAAGCCAAATCTTCAAAATTCAATGTAAATGCTTTATATAAAATAAATAATATGTCGCTGTAATGAAAGAAAGACACACGACTGCTCTGATGTTTTATTAAAGTCCAACAGAAGGTACAGAAGTGGTCGAGGCGCGATAACTGACTCCTCGAAGCAAACACAAATGAAACATGTCGCAGCACAGACGCCATCTGTCGCAGCACAGACACCATCTGTCGCGGCACAGACGCCATCTGTCGCGGCACAGACGCCATCTGTCGCGGCACAGACGCCATCTGTCGCGGCACAGACGCCATCTGTCGCGGCACAGACGCCATCTGTCGCAGCACAGACGCCATCTGTCGCGGCACAGACGCCATCTGTCGCGGCACAGACGCCATCTGTCGCGGCACAGACGCCATCTGTCGCGGCACGGACGCCATCTGTCGCGGCACGGACGTCATCTGTCGCGGCACAGACGCCATCTGTCGCGGCACAGACGCCATCTGTCGCGGCACAGACGCCATCTGTCGCGGCACAGACGCCATCTGTCGCGGCACAGACTCCATCTGTCGCGGCACAGACGCCATCTGTGGCGGCACAGACGCCATCTGTCGCGGCACAGACGCCATCTGTCGCGGCACAGACGCCATCTGTCGCGGCACAGACGCCATCTGTCGCGGCACAGACGCCATCTGTCGCGGCACAGACGCCATCTGTCGCGGCACAGACGCCATCTGTCGCGGCACAGACGCCATCTGTCGCGGCACAGACGCCATCTGTCGCGGCACAGACGCCATCTGTCGCGGCACAGACGCCATCTGTCGCGGCACAGACGCCATCTGTCGCGGCACAGACGCCATCTGTCGCGGCACAGACGCCATCTGTCGCGGCACAGACTCCATCTGTCGCGGCACAGACGCCATCTGTGGCGGCACAGACGCCATCTGTCGCGGCACAGACGCCATCTGTCGCGGCACAGACGCCATCTGTCGCGGCACAGACGCCATCTGTCGCGGCACAGACGCCATCTGTCGCGGCACAGACGCCATCTGTCGCGGCACAGACGCCATCTGTCGCGGCACAGACGCCATCTGTCCGCGGCACAGACGCCATCTGTCGCGGCACAGACGCCATCTGTCGCGGCACAGACGCCATCTGTGGCGGCACAGACGCCATCTGTCGCGGCACAGACGCCATCTGTCCGCGGCACAGACGCCATCTGTCGCGGCACAGACGCCATCTGTCGCGGCACAGACGCCATCTGTCGCGGCACAGACGCCATCTGTCGCGGCACAGACGCCATCTGTCGCGGCACAGACGCCATCTGTCGCGGCACAGACGCCATCTGTCGCGGCACAGACGCCATCTGTCGCGGCACAGACACCATCTGTCGCGGCACAGACGCCATCTGTCGCGGCACAGACGCCATCTGTCGCGGCACAGACGCCATCTGTCGCGGCACAGACGCCATCTGTCCGCGGCACAGACGCCATCTGTCGCGGCACAGACGCCATCTGTCGCGGCACAGACGCCATCTGTCGCGGCACAGACGCCATCTGTCGCGGCACAGACGCCATCTGTCGCGGCACAGACGCCATCTGTCGCGGCACAGACGCCATCTGTCGCGGCACAGACGCCATCTGTCGCGGCACAGACACCATCTGTCGCGGCACAGACGCCATCTGTCGCGGCACAGACGCCATCTGTCGCGGCACAGACGCCATCTGTCGCGGCACAGACGCCATCTGTCGCAGCACAGACGCCATCTGTCGCGGCACAGACGCCATCTGTCGCGGCACAGACGCCATCTGTCGCGGCACAGACGCCATCTGTCGCGGCACAGACGCCATCTGTCGCGGCACAGACGCCATCTGTCGCGGCACAGACGCCATCTGTCGCAGCACAGACGCCATCTGTCGCAGCACAGACGCCATCTGTCGCGGCACAGACGCCATCTGTCGCAGCACAGACACCATCTGTCGCGGCACAGACGCCATCGGCGCAGAATCAACGTTCAAGTCTGTCCCGGCTGAGAATAAAGGTCTGCTATGGCTTCTTCCTGGACGGTCTTTGGCTCCAGACATCGTTAAACGTTCAAGAAGTTCTTCGTGTCTCTGGTTCTGAGCCTCATCCACACACAACCGCGAGTCAAGACACACATTAGACGCACAACATGTGTGATGGAGGAACACAATCTTCAGGCACCGACACTAATGATCTTCAGAAGAAGAGACTCTTCTACAGCTGAAGGTGACAAGAGTTAGAGAGTTTCGGGTCATTTCAGACGTTTCTAGTGACTCACGAGTGACTCAGGAATGCAGCAGTTATACAAGAGGATTATGATGAATTCTACCTCCTGTAGGTGGCGCTGTTCGGAAGTACGTCGTTGAACTTAACCTTTCAAATGTTGATGCTTCTTTTGAAATGTAGTTTGAACGTGTTTTTAATAGTTTAATTTAATCATTTATATATTGAAAGATTGAATTTGTTGAATAAAAATAATGATAAATCATAATTTTACATATAGAGTTTGATATTATAATTTCCAATAATAGCAACGTTTCGGGAACAAGTCACATGATCACCTGTGTGTCGCGTGATTGGCTGGGAGTTTGATCGAGTGTCTCTGAGCTCTGTTGGTAATGTCTGGTCATTATTTTAATTTTAAATTGAATTTAAAAGACTATACATATATATATATATATATATATATATATATATATATAGTTGTTCTATGTATTCTCTAAATTAAATATATATATATGTATTTAATTTAGAGAATACATAGAACATGTTTTTGTTTTTATTCAATTATTTAAAAAAGTCAAATTCAACCTTTTAATATAGAAAATATGGAATTAAATTATTTAATAATAAAATTATATTTTACATTCTACGAACACATGATTTTCAAAACCTTACTTTGTTGATTTAAAATGTAAAAATGTTGAGAATTAATTCAAGATAATATCAGAAAACAAAATGTATTTCATTGAATGGGATTATTTTTCTAACCAACAGTGATTAGATTATGAATCATTCTTTTGTAAATGTATTCAGAATAACGATGGAGGTCACGCTGGAGGTCACGCTGGAGGTCACGCTGGAGGTCACGCTCACGGACGCGAGGACGGACGTCGTCTCAGCACAGCTGGACACGAGGAGAGTGAAGACGCGGAGGAGACCAGAAAAACATCTGTTCTCACCTGACAGGTGAAGGTTCGCTTAAATGTTGACTTTGTTCAAAACAAACCAGAATAAGAAGAAAACAAGGAAATAATCCAGTTTAAATCACAGATGAAAGTCGATACAAACTGTTGAATCACTGACGTGTCGACTAAACATCATCATCTTAACTCAACAATCAGGATCATAGAAAGGTAGCCATGTTGTTATTGTAGTTGCCATAGCAACTGACGCCACCACAAACTAACAACTGTGTGTAAAGTATTTAATGTTCATTTCATGCTGTTTTTTCACGTTAAAAACAAAACTTTAAAAGGAGATTATGTTGGTTATGAGATCGAAGTGTTTGTGGAGGATCTGGTGACGTTCGAACGTTTGAACGAGTTAACGTAGCATGAGTACATGAGGTAGAACTTTATTGATCCTCCTGAAGGATCAATAAAGTTCTAGCTCACCTAAGAGAGTTAACATGAGGCACGAGATGTTCTTCAGTGAACAGAGAAGGCAGAGACGAGTAAAGACGTACTTTGGCATCGCTGGATTCACATCAACACTTGAAACACAAACTTAAAATCCATTAAAATGTACCTTTTAAATAAACAAACACTTTTCACCTTCAGATGATCTTCAAACAATCGTGTTGAACTGATGAACTGACGAAGTTTATCAACGTCCTCAGATTATTTAATCAATTTAAAATGTTTTTTAAGCATCAAATTATTATTTTGAAAAAAGAACATTTAAAAAGATTCTTTTTTAATTAAATAAAAAAATAAATGGTTTTGTTTTACACATAGAGTTTGATATTCTAATTTAAATTACTTGAATTTTCTAAATTCTATACACTTGAAGTTATAGCTTTTTTAACTTCAATATATGTTGAACCAACGTTGTTGTTGTTTTTAAAATATTGGAATAAAAAAATCAAAGTATGTCAAGTTTAAAAAATGTGAATTAATTTAAGTAAATTAAGTAATTTGATTGGATTATTTAATTAAATATTTTTTTTACATAAATAATTGATTGAATTCCAAAAATAATTCAATGCTCAAGAACAATAAGTTTCAACATTTGAAATGATTAAATATTCTGAGTACACTGAAGTATTTAGAGTACATTGAAGTATGAAGTTGTTGATCTTCTACATGAAGGACGTGACAAACATCTTCCACAGGAACTGAGGCGTCAAACATCATCGTGTCTTCAAACATCTTCAAACATCTTCAAACATCATCGTATCTTCAAACATCTTCAAACATGATCCAGTGATCGTTGACTTCAGGAACAAAGAGGTTCATGTTCTGACATCAGTGTCTGGAGGACGACGTCCGTTTCACACTCGCGACCTCAGAAAGACTGTTCAAACACACGTGACACACGTGACCCTCAAAACACACTGGGCGGGAAAGTTTGGGCGTAAAGACCGCGGCGGCCATTTTGAAAAACTCCAGCGCTGTGTCTCAAATCGCATACTTCTCTTAGTACACTAGAAGTTAGTATGCATCAGGATAGTGTACGTACTAACTAGTAACTAATCCTCCACAGATGGTATGTCTCAAATCAAACTCTGCTGCTACACACTAACAGGAAATGACGCGACAGCTTCTTCTTCTACTACTATTTAACGATGATTTCAACCAGATGTTGGAACGCTATCGCCACCTGCTGGCAGCACGTTTGGTTTCAAGAAATATGAGAAATATTGGCGAAGTATTTACGCAGCGATATCAGCAGCGAAGACGTGTCATCCTCATACTGCTGCTGAAAATGTACCTGTATATATATATATATATATATATATATATATATATATGACATAACTTCTGTTTACAACGTCACTAAGATGGAGTCGTTTAGTGTAGAAAGTGTCCATCGATCAATACTCAGTTTTGTGGGCGTTTAAGTGACAATCTAGTGTGTATGGAGCACTACATTTACATACTAAGAATTGAGACGCACTTATGCACTAAAAGTACTAAGTTTAAGTACACAAGTATGTGATTGGAGACACAGCTCTGCTGGACGACTGAGCTCGAGAGGAGACGCCGTAAAGATCTCGGTTAAATCCGTTGAAATGACTCGAAGGTGCTTCTTTATTGGCGAAGAGAAAGGTGACGATAGATTCTTGCATCGACCTCATCGGTTCGACATAGAAAACTCTACAAAACATCATCATGGACGTGAACAACGGATCTAAAACACCCTGATGTCGGTTGCTATGGCGACAGCACTGCTGCCACTCAACCCCACGTACGACCAGAAGATACGTTTTAAACGTTTAAAACCAGCAGTTTGTCGTGGAAGTACTTTGTCATCAGAATATTGAATATTTCTCATGGTTTCATTGAAATGTTGAATTATTCTAGTGAGAACAGGTTTTTAAATAATTGAATAAAACATAAGAATAGTTACAATTTATTTTACACGTAGTTTTATATTCAAATTACAATAATTAGGTAAATATTACTTTCATTTGTAGCCTTTTAAATTCAATATAATATATTGGTATAATAGTGCAAACATGAGTTTTTAGGGTTTTATATTCTCATTCCAATTAAAAAATACATTTTCTAAATTCTATACTTTCTTTAAATTAGTCTTTTAAATTCAATATAATCGAGCCACCGTTTTCATATTGAATTTAAAAGACTATGAATTAAAAATATTGAATTTAGTTTTTTTAATTAAATATTGGAGTTTAAATACTCAACTCTTTGTATATTAAGCAAATAAACATTTTCCTTTTTTTTTCCACAAGAAAACTTAAAATTAATTGATAATTTAGAGATTAAAAAACATAATTTAATCTTTAAATATAGAAACTATTGAATTCAATTAATAAAAAAAAATGTCATGCTTAGCAAAACAAGTTCCAACATTTGAAATGTTTAATTCAATATTCTGATGTCATGAATATATAGTTTGTACACAACAATAACACGATTATTATCCAGTATTTTACCTTCTATCTCTTCTAGTGTTCCAGGAAAGACAGACTTGATTACAGGAGAAAAAAAGATTCAATAATACTTGATTCTACTTTTGATTTATGTCTCATAAATATACGAATGAATCACTTATTCTTTTAAAAACACTGAAACATAATGTTGATCCTTAACATGAGAACAAGATCCCGCTATAGAGAACCGTTGATAATATAGATCGCGTTGATGTTAACGTCCGCCTCGGAGAGTTTTGATCAATTTAAAAAAAATGGATTTACTTTCCTGGTCGAGTGAATAAAAGGCACAAACAAAGGATGTCATTGCTGTGTCACGAGGAGATGTGGAGGAGGAACATCACAGGTTCAAAGATGGCTGCGATCCCTCGGCGTCTCTTAAGGTGTCGGCATGTATGGCTGTAGGATTACTCTACGTGTCACGTGACTGCGCTGACGGCGCCGCCGGGCCCGCCAGTGTTCGGACCCGGCCCGCTGCAAACGTCTCGGCGACTCTTTAAGTGGCGTTTCTGGAAAGGCTTACGGAGTTCAGGGCCAGCGGCGCCGCCATCAGCAGCTTGGGGACGGGACAGTAGTGGGTTTCCATGGGAACGCACTGGAGCTCCAGGGGGTCTGGAGTCAGGAGTTCTGAAGGATCTACTGGGAGAAGAGACACTTGATTGACAACATATCAAAGATGACAGCTTTCAGTCGCAGGTTTTATATCAAATATACACAGAATAGTTGATTTGTAAAATGATACGACCACAAAAAGAATGACGTGGAAATGTTTGTCTGTTTTACACGAACACTTCCTGCTGAAAAAAGGCGAAAAGAAGCCCAAAAAAACTGAGGAATCGGCAAAAGGTCAAACATAAAAAAAGATCATATGTAAATGAAATTTAAAATGTCTAACATATTCCTTAAAAGCAGCAATACATAGTATTGAAAAGGTTGTGTCTGGCTCCCCTCAGTTTATCTTTGAGCTAACTCTTGCTAATGCTAATGCTAATGCTAATGCTAATACTTATGGAAACACTGCTGTGGTCATGTGATCGCTCACAGACTCTCCGGACGAGTCGTCCAACAGCAAGTATTGAAAAGTGTTGTTAAAATAATATAATATAATAATAAATAATATTACAGTATATTTACAGACTATAAAGCACATTATCAATGAACAAGTCTTTACAACTACAATACTATGAAGCCTAGCAGAGTAATACTGTACAGCCTTGAGGAGTATTACTACAAAGCCTCACAGAGTAATACTACTGAGCCTTGAGGAAAAATACTATGAAGCCTAGCAGAGTAATACTACGGAGCCTCACAGAGTAATACTATGAAGCCTCACAGATTAATACTATGAAGTCTCATAGAGTAATACTATAAAGCCTCACAGAGTAAGTAAGTAAGTAAGTAAGTAAGTCATTTTTATTTGTATAGTGCTTTTCTAGACCAGGGTCACAAAGCAATACTACTGAGCCTTACAGAGTAATACTATGAAACATCACAGAGTAATACTACTGAGCCTCACAGAGTAATACTATGAAACATCACAGAGTAATACTACTGAGCCTCACAGAGTAATACTATGAAGCCTCACAAAGTAATACTACTGAGCCTCACAGAGTAATACTATGAAACATCACAGAGTAATACTACTGAGCCTCACAGAGTAATACTATGAAGCCTTACAAAGTAATACTACTGAGCCTCACAGAGTAATACTATGAAACATCACAGAGTAATACTACTGAGCCTCACAGAGTAATACTATGAAGCCTCACAAAGTAATACTACTGAGCCTCACAGAGTAATACTATGAAACATCACAGAGTAATACTACTGAGCCTCACAGAGTAATACTATGAAGCCTTACAGAGTAATACAACTGAGCCTCCCAGAGTGATACTTAAAGCCTCACAGAGTAATACTACTGAGCCTCACAGAGTGATACTTAAAGCCTCACAGAGTAATACTACTGAGCCTCACAGAGTGATACTTAAAGCCTCACAGAGTAATACTACTGAGCCTCACAGAGTGATACTTAAAGCCTCACAGAGTAATACTACTGAGCCTCACAGAGTGATACTTAAAGCCTCACAGAGTAATACTACTGAGCCTCACAGAGTGATACTTAAAGCCTCACAGAGTAATACTACTGAGCCTCAGAGTGATACTTAAAGCCTCACAGAGTAATACAACTGAGCCTCCCAGAGTGATACTTAAAGCCTCACAGAGTAATACAACTGAGCCTCACAGAGTGATACTTAAAGCCTCACAGAGTAATACAACTTAGCCTCACAGAGTAATACTATGAAGCCTCACAGAGTAATACAACTGAGCCTCACAGAGTAATACTATGAAGCCTCACAGAGTAATACAACTGAGCCTTCCAGAGTGATACTTAAAGCCTCACAGAGTAATACTATGAAGCCTAGCAGAGTAATATTACAGAACCCTCAAATGTTACGTATTGCTGCTTTAAGGGTAAGCATGTGAAGACTGCAGGTGTCATGTGACCACAGCAACATGAAACCATGAAGGAAGAGGTGAGACAGTTGGAAGTGAAGAAGGTAAGACAGGCAGCTCTTCAGACCCATGATCGATGACCCACGAACACACAAGTTCAATGAAACAAGTGGAGTGAAGAGCAAACCTGGTCGGAGGCGGGCGACTCGTAAGGAACATTGGTGACTGAGGTCGAGGCCGACGAAACAGTGGAGGTGCTGGCACCGTGCATCATGGGAACTTTTATTCAGGCGAGTCAGACAAGAGACAAAATGAGGGAGGGAAGGAAGGAAGGAAGGATGATATGGTTACCATGGTGAAATGTATAGGTTCAGAGGTCATGGTGTCGGTCATGTGGTACTGCCAGAATGAGACGATGAAGTAAAGTAAATATAAATAAATGAGCAACATATGAAGGCATAAATGAAAGAAAACAATAATAAACAAAGGTGAATTAATTTTAAAGTGTTAGTTCAATCTGCTTTGAAACGTTTACAACCATGAAGAAATAAACATCAGAGGCTGAACTTCTACAAAGAATGCGTGAAGCTGCAATAAATAAAATAATTATTCAGAAATGATCGTTAGTAATGAGCTCGTTCGCAGCTGCAGTAGCTCTGACCGCCAGTGGGGGGCGATATAGCGTCACACTGAACTGCAGCCTAAAACATTATGAACAGCAGACGTGAGCAGACACAAGTTCTCATCGATTGGGTTTCAAATAACAAAATGGCGAATATTTGTTATATGGAAGCATAAAAATACCAAACTGACAGTTAGTGATTGATCTGACCTGCCCTGACCTGCATGTTCTTCTTCACCTCACTTGACCTTTTGTCTGTGGCTCTGAATGATCGACCTGAGATATTTCTGATGTTTTTTTAAACCAATATCAAGATTCAGTATGTATTTGTTTTTTTGGTACTATTATGGTACATTTGGTAAAACTATACAAGTCATTGGTAAACTCTGCATATTATGATACAATCATACTTATTTATTATAACATACATTGATTTATATAAAATATATTCATTTAACTTTTGAACCGTGGAAATAAAAACCTCGAATAACAGAACAGAACAGGAATTGTCAATATGACAAATAGTTCTAAATATTACACAAACAACGGTGTACAATCTAGATAAAACTGACTACAACAACGGAATATGTTAATGGTTTCACTTCATAATACAAGAAAAAAAAAAGAAAACGGTGCTTCGTTTTCCTTTTGTTTCTGTCGCCACCAACAGTAGAGTCAGCGTTTCTTTTCTTAGCCCTCGTTTGAACTATTCTACCTTTCTTACCTCTTCTCCAACAAGTCTTCACTCACTATTCATCCACAAACATCATGGTCCTCACCTCGTTTGAACTATTCTACCTTTCTTACCTCTTCTCCAACAAGTCTTCACTCACTATTCATCCACAAACATCATGGTCCCTCACCTGGTTTAACTATTTTACCTTTCTTACCTCTTCTCCAACAAGTCTTCACTCACTATTCATCCACAAACATCATGGTCCCTCACCTGGTTTAACTATTTTACCTTTCTTACCTCTCCTCCAACAAGTCTTCACTCACTATTCATCCAAAAACATCATGGTCCTCACCTCGTTTGAACTATTCTACCTTTCTTACCTCTTCTCCAACAAGTCTTCACTCACTATTCATCCACAAACATCATGGTCCCTCACCTGGTTTAACTATTTTACCTTTCTTACCTCTTCTCCAACAAGTCTTCACTCACTATTCATCCACAAACATCATGGTCCCTCACCTGGTTTAACTATTTTAACTTTCTTACCTCTCCTCCAACAAGTCTTCACTCACTATTCATCCACAAACATCATGGTCCTCACCTCGTTTGAACTATTCTACCTTTCTTACCTCTTCTCCAACAAGTCTTCACTCACTATTCATCCACAAACATCATGGTCCCTAACCTGGTTTAACTATTTTACCTTTCTTACCTCTCCTTCAACAAGTCTTCACTCACTATTCATCCACAAACATCATGGTCCCTCACCTGGTTTAACTATTTTACCTTTCTTACCTCTCCTCCAACAAGTCTTCACTCACTATTCATCCACAAACATCATGGTCCTCACCTCGTTTGAACTATTCTATCTTTCTTACCTCTCCTCCAACAAGTCTTCACTCACTATTCATCCACAAACATCATGGTCCCTCACCTGGTTTGAACTATTCTACCTTTCTTACCTCTCCTCCAACAAGTCTTCACTCACTATTCATCCACAAACATCATGGTCCCTCACCTGGTTTGAACTATTCTACCTTTCTTACCTCTCCTCCAACAAGTCTTCACTCACTATTCATCCACAAACATCATGGTCCCTCACCTCGTTTGAACTATTCTATCTTTCTTACCTCTTCTCCAACAAGTCTTCACTCACTATTCATCCACAAACATCATGGTCCCTCACCTGGTTTGAACTATTCTACCTTTCTTACCTCTCCTCCAACAAGTCTTCTCTCACTATTCATCCACAAACATCATGGTCCCTCACCTGGTTTGAACTATTCTACCTTTCTTACCTCTCCTCCAACAAGTCTTCACTCACTATTCATCCACAAACATCATGGTCCCTAACCTGGTCTGAACTATTCTACCTTTCTTACCTCTCCTCCAACAAGTCTTCACTCACTATTCATCCACAAACATCATGGTCCCTCACCTGGTCTGAACTATTCTACCTTTCTTACCTCTCCTCCAACAAGTCTTCACTCACTATTCATCCACAAACATCATGGTCCCTCACCTGGTCTGAACTATTCTACCTTTCTTACCTCTCCTCCAACAAGTCTTCACTCACTATTCATCCACAAACATCATGGTCCCTCACCTGGTCTGAACTATTCTACCTTTCTTACCTCTCCTCCAACAAGTCTTCACTCACTATTCATCCACAAACATCATGGTCCCTCACCTGGTTTGAACTATTCTACCTTTCTTACCTCTCCTCCAACAAGTCTTCACTCACTATTCATCCACAAACATCATGGTCCCTCACCTGGTTTGAACTATTCTACCTTTCTTACCTCTCCTCCAACAAGTCTTCACTCACTATTCATCCACAAACATCATGGTCCCTCACCTGGTTTGAACTATTCTACCTTTCTTACCTCTTCTCCAACAAGTCTTCACTCACTATTCATCCACAAACATCATGGTCCCTCACCTGGTCTGAACTATTCTACCTTTCTTACCTCTCCTCCAACAAGTCTTCACTCACTATTCATCCACAAACATCATGGTCCCTCACCTGGTTTGAACTATTCTACCTTTCTTACCTCTCCTCCAACAAGTCTTCACTCACTATTCATCCACAAACATCATGGTCCCTCACCTGGTTTGAACTATTCTACCTTTCTTACCTCTCCTCCAACAAGTCTTCACTCACTATTCATCCACAAACATCATGGTCCCTCACCTGGTTTGAACTATTCTACCTTTCTTACCTCTCCTCCAACAAGTCTTCACTCACTATTCATCCACAAACATCATGGTCCCTCACCTGGTTTGAACTATTCTACCTTTCTTACCTCTCCTCCAACAAGTCTTCACTCACTATTCATCCACAAACATCATGGTCCCTAACCTGGTTTGAACTATTCTACCTTTCTTACCTCTCCTCCAACAAGTCTTCACTCACTATTCATCCACAAACATCATGGTCCCTAACCAGGTTTGAACTATTCTACCTTTCTTACCTCTCCTCCAACAAGTCTTCTCTCACTATTCATCCACAAACATCATGGTCCCTCACCTGGTTTGAACTATTCTACCTTTCTTACCTCTCCTCCAACAAGTCTTCACTCACTATTCATCCACAAACATCATGGTCCCTCACCTGGTTTGAACTATTCTACCTTTCTTACCTCTCCTCCAACAAGTCTTCACTCACTATTCATCCACAAACATCATGGTCCCTAACCTGGTCTGAACTATTCTACCTTTCTTACCTCTCCTCCAACAAGTCTTCACTCACTATTCATCCACAAACATCATGGTCCCTAACCTGGTCTGAACTATTCTACCTTTCTTACCTCTCCTCCAACAAGTCTTCACTCACTATTCATCCACAAACATCATGGTCCCTAACCTGGTCTGAACTATTCTACCTTTCTTACCTCTCCTCCAACAAGTCTTCACTCACTATTCATCCACAAACATCATGGTCCCTAACCTGGTCTGAACTATTCTACCTTTCTTACCTCTCCTCCAACAAGTCTTCACTCACTATTCATCCACAAACATCATGGTCCCTCACCTGGTCTGAACTATTCTACCTTTCTTACCTCTCCTCCAACAAGTCTTCACTCACTATTCATCCACAAACATCATGGTCCCTCACCTGGTCTGAACTATTCTACCTTTCTTACCTCTCCTCCAACAAGTCTTCACTCACTATTCATCCACAAACATCATGGTCCCTCACCTGGTCTGAACTATTCTACCTTTCTTACCTCTCCTCCAACAAGTCTTCACTCACTATTCATCCACAAACATCATGGTCCCTCACCTGGTCTGAACTATTCTACCTTTCTTACCTCTCCTCCAACAAGTCTTCACTCACTATTCATCCACAAACATCATGGTCCCTCACCTGGTCTGAACTATTCTACCTTTCTTACCTCTCCTCCAACAAGTCTTCACTCACTATTCATCCACAAACATCATGGTCCCTCACCTGGTCTGAACTATTCTACCTTTCTTACCTCTCCTCCAACAAGTCTTCACTCACTATTCATCCACAAACATCATGGTCCCTCACCTGGTTTGAACTATTCTACCTTTCTTACCTCTTCTCCAACAAGTCTTCACTCACTATTCATCCACAAACATCATGGTCCCTCACCTGGTTTGAACTATTCTACCTTTCTTACCTCTCCTCCAACAAGTCTTCACTCACTATTCATCCACAAACATCATGGTCCCTCACCTGGTTTGAACTATTCTACCTTTCTTACCTCTTCTCCAACAAGTCTTCACTCACTATTCATCCACAAACATCATGGTCCCTAACCTGGTTTAACTATTTTACCTTTCTTACCTCTCCTTCAACAAGTCTTCACTCACTATTCATCCACAAACATCATGGTCCCTCACCTGGTTTGAACTATTCTACCTTTCTTACCTCTTCTCCAACAAGTCTTCACTCACTATTCATCCACAAACATCATGGTCCCTAACCTGGTTTAACTATTTTACCTTTCTTACCTCTCCTCCAACAAGTCTTCACTCACTATTCATCCACAAACATCATGGTCCTCACCTCGTTTGAACTATTCTATCTTTCTTACCTCTCCTCCAACAAGTCTTCACTCACTATTCATCCACAAACATCATGGTCCCTCACCTGGTTTGAACTATTCTACCTTTCTTACCTCTCCTCCAACAAGTCTTCACTCACTATTCATCCACAAACATCATGGTCCCTCACCTGGTCTGAACTATTCTACCTTTCTTACCTCTCCTCCAACAAGTCTTCACTCACTATTCATCCACAAACATCATGGTCCCTCACCTGGTTTGAACTATTCTACCTTTCTTACCTCTCCTCCAACAAGTCTTCACTCACTATTCATCCACAAACATCATGGTCCCTCACCTGGTTTGAACTATTCTACCTTTCTTACCTCTCCTCCAACAAGTCTTCACTCACTATTCATCCACAAACATCATGGTCCCTCACCTGGTTTGAACTATTCTACCTTTCTTACCTCTTCTCCAACAAGTCTTCACTCACTATTCATCCACAAACATCATGGTCCCTCACCTGGTCTGAACTATTCTACCTTTCTTACCTCTCCTCCAACAAGTCTTCACTCACTATTCATCCACAAACATCATGGTCCCTCACCTGGTTTGAACTATTCTACCTTTCTTACCTCTCCTCCAACAAGTCTTCACTCACTATTCATCCACAAACATCATGGTCCCTCACCTGGTTTGAACTATTCTACCTTTCTTACCTCTCCTCCAACAAGTCTTCACTCACTATTCATCCACAAACATCATGGTCCCTCACCTGGTTTGAACTATTCTACCTTTCTTACCTCTCCTCCAACAAGTCTTCACTCACTATTCATCCACAAACATCATGGTCCCTCACCTGGTTTGAACTATTCTACCTTTCTTACCTCTCCTCCAACAAGTCTTCACTCACTATTCATCCACAAACATCATGGTCCCTAACCTGGTTTGAACTATTCTACCTTTCTTACCTCTCCTCCAACAAGTCTTCACTCACTATTCATCCACAAACATCATGGTCCCTAACCAGGTTTGAACTATTCTACCTTTCTTACCTCTCCTCCAACAAGTCTTCTCTCACTATTCATCCACAAACATCATGGTCCCTCACCTGGTTTGAACTATTCTACCTTTCTTACCTCTCCTCCAACAAGTCTTCACTCACTATTCATCCACAAACATCATGGTCCCTCACCTGGTTTGAACTATTCTACCTTTCTTACCTCTCCTCCAACAAGTCTTCACTCACTATTCATCCACAAACATCATGGTCCCTAACCTGGTCTGAACTATTCTACCTTTCTTACCTCTCCTCCAACAAGTCTTCACTCACTATTCATCCACAAACATCATGGTCCCTAACCTGGTCTGAACTATTCTACCTTTCTTACCTCTCCTCCAACAAGTCTTCACTCACTATTCATCCACAAACATCATGGTCCCTAACCTGGTCTGAACTATTCTACCTTTCTTACCTCTCCTCCAACAAGTCTTCACTCACTATTCATCCACAAACATCATGGTCCCTAACCTGGTCTGAACTATTCTACCTTTCTTACCTCTCCTCCAACAAGTCTTCACTCACTATTCATCCACAAACATCATGGTCCCTCACCTGGTCTGAACTATTCTACCTTTCTTACCTCTCCTCCAACAAGTCTTCACTCACTATTCATCCACAAACATCATGGTCCCTCACCTGGTCTGAACTATTCTACCTTTCTTACCTCTCCTCCAACAAGTCTTCACTCACTATTCATCCACAAACATCATGGTCCCTCACCTGGTCTGAACTATTCTACCTTTCTTACCTCTCCTCCAACAAGTCTTCACTCACTATTCATCCACAAACATCATGGTCCCTCACCTGGTCTGAACTATTCTACCTTTCTTACCTCTCCTCCAACAAGTCTTCACTCACTATTCATCCACAAACATCATGGTCCCTCACCTGGTCTGAACTATTCTACCTTTCTTACCTCTCCTCCAACAAGTCTTCACTCACTATTCATCCACAAACATCATGGTCCCTCACCTGGTCTGAACTATTCTACCTTTCTTACCTCTCCTCCAACAAGTCTTCACTCACTATTCATCCACAAACATCATGGTCCCTCACCTGGTTTGAACTATTCTACCTTTCTTACCTCTTCTCCAACAAGTCTTCACTCACTATTCATCCACAAACATCATGGTCCCTCACCTGGTTTGAACTATTCTACCTTTCTTACCTCTCCTCCAACAAGTCTTCACTCACTATTCATCCACAAACATCATGGTCCCTCACCTGGTTTGAACTATTCTACCTTTCTTACCTCTCCTACTGGCAGAACACAGTTCTGTCTCCCTGTCCTTGTACATATTCTGCACTACCCTCACATACTTTTCAAACTAAGAACCATGTCTTACGACACGACACTCGACCTTGTCAATCATCCTCAAGGCATCAACGACTTACATATTTAACTCCACAAACTAGAGTCGACCCAGATGAGTAAAGGGATCCACGACGGTCCTGGACTCACCCGTGGGGATGAAGGTCTGCTGCTGCAGCTGCATGCTGGCCAGAGCCTGCTGGTAGTGGAACATGTTGGGGTTGAAGATGGCGGCTGGAGCTCCGTTAGTCTTCTCTAAGAGATGCCTCTTCGGATGCTGCTGCACACTTCCTGCTGGGAGAGACTGAGGAGGGAAGCATGAGGATTCAATTCAACATTATTATTATTATTTCAAATTTCAATTATAATTCAATAAATTGAAATGGTTTATTTTTTACTGAATTTTAATTTAATATTTTTTAAATTGTTATTTTTTTTACGCAGAGTTTGATTTTGTACTTCCAATAAAAAAAAGTTAAAATAAGTAGCTTTTAACATTCAATATAAACATGTTGTTAAAATATTTTACCATTTGCTGAAAGGTGGCTCAAGCAGCTCTTTTTGTAGCTGAACCCCTCAGAGGTAAAACAAGATGAGCGAATAAACCCGTCGGTAAAAGAATTGTAGTTAATTGACTTTTTTTTAAATACCACATTTTAGGTGGATACATGTACTTCCTTATTCATATACACATTTATGCGTGTACTTATTTCACCACAGCCATTTATTGCTTGTGGTGGTTAGAGATTTTAAGGCCTTAAAACATGTATAATAATTGTAGGAAATAAAGCTGATTACTTCGTTGGTTATTTTTAGAACGTATCCCCCACGATAAACGAGGGACCACTGTGTTAAAAAAAATAATTAAATGCTTTAAAAACATTTCACTAAAACATTGAAATGTTAAACTAAATCATCAATATAAACATAAACTTCACGAATCATGAAGCTGGTGCTAGGACTCACCAGGGCAGGGTTCTGGTTCTGGTTGACCTGGTGCTGGGAGGCCTTGATCCGGGCCTGCAGGTGCGCCGGCGGGTGGAAGTATTTGCACTTGTCCCGGATGCAGCGCCCCTTGATGTAGTCCATGCACACGATGACCGAGTTCTCGCTGCAGTCCACCATGCCGGCCTCCAGGGGGTGAGCGTAGCGACAGTCGCTCTCGCCGCGGGAACAGTTGCCGCGCTGGAACTCCCTGCAAACCTGGTGCAGAGAGGTCGTGATTAACGGTGTCACACACACACACACACACACACACACACACACACACACACACACACACACACCTCCAGCTTGTCTGTGCGCACATGTTTTTGTGTTGCAGTGCCGTTTCCAATGGATGCCAGGCCCGTGGGACTGCCGGGCACCAGGAGGGGGGTGCTGTGCAGCAGCTCGGGCATCAGGCCCATACCTGGACCCATGTGGCTGAGATAAGGACTGAACGCCATCGTGGAGCCGGCGGCCAGAGAGGGCGACACCGGGAACGTCGTCTGGAAGAGAAGGAGGGACACGGATGAACAGAGGTCGAAGGGTCGTCGAGGTCGTTTGGTTCATCCTGTGAAACGTCTCTTTTTTTACTCTTGTTTTGTTGTTGTTGTTGTTGTTGTTGTTGTTGTCTAGTATTGCTTCATGTATCACTGTTGTTATTACTATTTCGTCATTGTTGTACGGGTTTGTGGAAAAATGTGTATTGATTATTGTTGATTATACATGATGATTATGATTATGATACATCAATTTTAAAAACTGTAAATTGTCATGATCGAGTATCAATGTCATCGTTATCAATATAAACTAAAACATCCAACGTCGAATTATAATCAAAGCTTTTCATTCTTCCTTAGAAAAGGTTATAAAAAATATAATCATAATAATAAATAATCTGCATTTTCTGCAGTTCAGCATATCATCTTGTAACACTTGCATGTTCTTGCTTTTATAGAGACACTGTTTCTTTGAGTGAAATCAAGATCAACAGATAATTTAAAACCATGTAGGAGCCAAGGTCTAAAGCAGGCAAGTTGCCAAACGATTTGATTTATTAGCTCTTTTAGGCGGTTAAGTAGTCGCCGTCAAGTTTACCACTATGTAACAGATGATTAATGTTGTTTTTATAATCAGCTTTATATAATTTTACTAGAATAATTATCAATGTTATCTGTGATTAAAAAATAAAATAAGTTTTAGCGTTTGTTAGTCGACAACAGATACAACAACCTGACACATTATAAAACTTTAATATTATAAGAGATGTATGTCTGAGGTGAGAAAATATTTTAATAATGTGAATAATTGATGATAATTTAATTATCAATGCCTTGGTGTGTCTCTTAATTTGATTGATTGATTGATTGATTGATTGATTGATTGATACACAGTTGTCACAGCAGTTGACGCACACATTCAATTACACACATTATATTGAGACATTTAGTAAACATGTTAAAAAAAGACATTGAAGAAAATAACAAAATGTATTCCGGGGGCCACATGCGGCCCTTTGACTGTATATATGCGGCCCTCATAATGTCAAAGTATGATCATGTATAAACGATTATAATGCATTAATAAAGTGACTTTATTATTCATTTACATTTTCACACTTATTTACTTTTCCCCTCCTTTCTTGTGTGTAATTTTTCAAGTACATATTAATCCCTCAAAACATTTTTTTAAGTTAATTGAAGAAAAGTTTTGAAAAAAAACTCATATTTACAAGAATAAAATTGCAGCTTATTTAGCTTAATAAAAGTTAAGTTAGATAAGGTAGAACTTTATTGATCCCTCAGGAGCTCTCCTTCGGGAAACTGTTTTTTTCCAATTAGACACAGCAATATATTTTATTTTAATTTTATTTTTTTAGGTCAAGGCCTAATGACGAATGTCCTTTTATTTAGGGATTTTTTCGTCTTTCTTTTTGCTTGACGGTCCCTAACAAAATTCACAGAATTTAATGTGGCCCCTTGAAGAATTTTAATTGCCCACCCCTGCTCTACACCATAGGTGTCAAATGGGTCCAGAAAAGGGTAGAGACGGTGCAGGTTTTCGTTCCAACCAGTCGAGCACCTGGAGTTGAACCATCAGGTGCTTAAGCCTGATTGGTTAACTCATGTGTGCTCGACTGGTTGGAACAAAAACCTGCACCGTCTCTATCCTTTTCTGGACCGGTTTGCCACCTCTGCAGATACACTACAGTGGAGGAGACATATTTAAACATTTATCTGATTCATATTATATGTACAAACATTATGTCTTAACTATTCTAGTTCATTGTACAACAGGTTGTGGGATTAAATGATAGATTCCAGGATCTTTTAAATATTCCTGGCTGAGAGTTACTCAAGTATTATTTATGTTTTGTTATGTCTTGTCAATGTTGATCTATCATCTCTTAAATTGTTTTTACTAATAATATCTTTGAAGTTGTTTTGCATTTTCATCCCATCAAGGTCAAAACTTTTCCACGATACAACCATGAGAAGTTTTGAATCATTTACTCAGTTTTTACAAAAACTTAAAAAAGCAGTTTTCAGCTTCAGGCTTCGCCAGAGGTTCTTTAACTTTAGCCCAATATATTAGCGAAGATGTGACTCTTGAAAGAGAGTGAAAGCCCGGAAGGGTGAGGCAGCAGTAATAATATAATGGGTATAATAATAACGGGTGAACACGGATCTTTAAAGACTCTAAAGGCTTCACTCACGATGGGCTGCAGCTGAGCTCCAGGCAGCATGAACTGCATCTGTTGAGCCAACATGGCCGCCGCCGCCTTCTGCTGGATCAGGTTGTTCCTGCCGTTGATCTCCAGCTGCGTCTTCAGGTGAGGAGGCGGGTGCAGGTATTTGCAGTTGTCACGAGAACAGCGACCCTGAGAAGACGACGGCAGGAGATCAGAATCCTACGACTCGGGAATTAAGAGGAAAAGTTACCTGAACGTGCGACTGGAAGAAAAGCTGATTAAGAATGAATGAGACGCTGCTAAGCTGCGCCAGAAACATCAGACTCTAATCCAACACTTTTGAATCAGGTATGAACAGAACGTTGAGTAAATCAAACTTCATCAAGCTAGTTTATTAAATCACCTATTTACTGTCTCTCAGCGTTTAAATAAAGCTTTGTTTTTCTGCTGAATGTTCAACAACATTTTAGAAAGTTTACATTTTTCTTCATGTTGCCGTTGTACAAAATGATAGTTATTTGTTCTATATGCATAAATAATTGTTTTTATTAGCATGTAGCCGACATTAACATGTAGCTGTCATTAACATGTAGCTGACTTTAGCATGTAGTTGACTTTAGCATGTAGCTGACAGTATGTAGCTGACTTTAGCATGTAGCTCACAATATGTAGCTGACTTTAGCATGTAGCTGACAATATGTAGCTGACTTAAGCATGTAGTTGACTTTAGCATGTAGCTGACAGTATGTAGCTGACTTTAGCATGTAGCTGACAGTATGTAGCTGACTTTAGCATGTAGCTGACAGTATGTAGCTGACTTTAGCATGTAGCTCACAATATGTAACTGACTTTAGCATGTAGCTGACAATATGTAGCTGACTTAAGCATGTAGTTGACTTTAGCATGTAACTGACAGTATGTAGCTGACTTTAGCATGTAGCTCACAATATGTAGCTGACTTTAGCATGTAGCCGACAATATGTAGCTGACTTAAGCATGTAGTTGACTTTAGCATGTAGCTGACAGTATGTAGCTGACTTTAGCATGTAGCTGACAATATGTAGCTGACTTTAGCATGTAGCTGACAATATGTAGCTGACTTAAGCATGTAGTTGACTTTAGCATGTAGCTGACAGTATGTAGCTGACTTTAGCATGTAGCTGACAATATGTAGCTGACTTTAGCATGTAGCTGACAATATGTAGCTGACTTTAGCATGTACCTGACAATATGTAGCTGACTTTAGCATGTAGTTGACTTTAGCATGTAGCTGACAGTATGTAGCTGACTTTAGCATGTAGCTGACAATATGTAGCTGACTTTAGCATTTAGCTGACAATATGTAGCTGACTTTAGCATGTAGCTGACAATATGTAGCTGACTTTAGCATGTAGCTGACAATACGTAGCTGACTTAAGCATGTAGTTGACTTTAGCATGTAGCTGACAGTATGTAGCTGACTTTAGCATGTAGCTCACAATATGTAGCTGACTTTAGCATGTAGCTGACAATATGTAGCTGACTTAAGCATGTAGTTGACTTTAGCATGTAGCTGACAGTATGTAGCTGACTTTAGCATGTAGCTGACAATATGTAGCTGACTTTAGCATGTAGCTGACAATATGTAGCTGACTTTAGCATGTAGCTGACTTTAGCATGTAGCTGACAGTATGTAGCTGACTTTAGCATGTAGCTGACAATATGTAGCTGACTTTAGCATGTAGCTGACAATATGTAGCTGACTTAAGCATGTAGTTGACTTTAGCATGTAGCTGACAGTATGTAGCTGACTTTAGCATGTAGCTGACAGTATGTAGCTGACTTTAGCATGTAGCTGACAATATGTAGCTGACTTTAGCATGTAGCTGACAATATGTAGCTGACTTAAGCATGTAGTTGACTTTAGCATGTAGCTGACAGTATGTAGCTGACTTTAGCATGTAGCTGACAATATGTAGCTGACTTTAGCATGTAGCTGACAATATGTAGCTGACTTAAGCATGTAGTTGACTTTAGCATGTAGCTGACAGTATGTAGCTGACTTTAGCATGTAGCTGACAATATGTAGCTGACTTTAGCATTTAGCTGACAATATGTAGCTGACTTTAGCATGTAGCTGACAATATGTAGCTGACTTTAGCATGTAGCTGACAATACGTAGCTGACTTAAGCATGTAGTTGACTTTAGCATGTAGCTGACAGTATGTAGCTGACTTTAGCATGTAGCTCACAATATGTAGCTGACTTTAGCATGTAGCTGACAATATGTAGCTGACTTAAGCATGTAGTTGACTTTAGCATGTAGCTGACAGTATGTAGCTGACTTTAGCATGTAGCTGACAATATGTAGCTGACTTTAGCATGTAGCTGACAATATGTAGCTGTCTTTAGCATGTAGCTGTCTTTAGCATGTAGCTGTCTTTAGCATGTAGCTGTCTTTAGCATGTAGCTGTCTTTAGCATGTAGCTGACTTTGGCATGCAGCTCCAATATTACATGTTCTTAAAGTTTCACTTTCAATTTATTTCCAATGTGGCAGACTTTACCATGTGTGTGTGTGTGTGTGTGTGTGTGTGTGTGTGTGTGTGTGTGTGTGTGTGTGTGTGTGTTGAGGTGTTTGAGTTGCGCTAAATTGAATCAAACACAAAAAACATGGATACAGAAGTGTAGTTGAGATTATCATAAAAATAAGGTTAAAAGTATTTGTTGATAGTTTATCTGAAGCTCACAGGCACAAACTAACATAAACTACTATTGTACTCATAACTATTATTTACTAATATTGTCATTGTCGAGACTTTCATGTATCAAAATGACACTAATTAGTTCAATTATTTTACTGCTGGTTTAACAGGTTACTGTGTGACAACTGATCATGAGGTCTCAACATATAAAGGTGATTAACATAAGAAACAGAGATTATGGACGTCAACCATTATACAGACTTCCTATAAAAGTAACGCTGTTAAAGCACTAAGTTAAGATATTATCACAATCTGACTCATTATCACTTCTTTTTATTTTTAAACTGCTAAAAGATGTGTGACTGAGGTTGACACCTCTGTTCTAGACCCTTCTCAAGTCTCCCTCAGAACCACTTTGGTTCTAAGAACTGTTCAAATAGTTCCAGTAGGAAGATAACAGAAGGACTCTAGTTACACCTCATGACAAAATTCTTCTTCTGGGAACTCCTTAAGACCTCAATAGTTACTGGAAGAAGATCTAAACACAAAGAAAGAGTGTTTAAAAATCTTCCATGAAGGTCAGTGAGTCTGAACCTCTTGAATACTAGAGGCTTCAGTAGATAAACTGTTTACCAGGCACTTGTAGCTGTCAGGAGACCCAACTCCACTGCACATGACATCCCATAATACTGCAAGAGTCTCTGGAATGCAGCTTCACAGGGTTATTTTTTCTCTTTCTCTGTCACAAATGGTGCCAGAGGGAGGATTGTAACATACATGAGTTCATCCAAAGCAAATACACCGGACCCTCCATCACTGAAACCAATATTTCACCTCATTCCTGAAGTAGTGACTGTTTCATTTTTCAATGTTTGAATCAACACAACTTAATTTAAACTTTCAAACACAAACTTTCTTATCAACAAAGTTGTCTCAAGACACTATAGTGGAGAAAAGAAAAACAGATCCAGCAACAATGAGTGAATCACAGGGTGACAGTGGAAAAACCTTATTTTTAAAGGCAGAAACCTCGAGCAGAACCAGACTCCTGCTGGGAGGGTTGATGGGGGGGGGGGGGATACAGTAAGAGCATATTAATTCCATCCCTCTCAGTAACGGTGACCTAAACAGCTCCCATGATGCTTTGCCGCCCAGCCAACCAATTACAGCTTTCAATGACATTTGACAAAAGGTTCATTTACGAGGTTCTTGGTGAGCAAAATAACAAGACATTTAACCCATAAACGGCGTCTCTAAACTTTCTAAAGTCGTCTGCGCTCGACCTTGAACCCTCCAGGAGCCTGTGTTCAAGGTGAAGATGCGACAGCAGGTCACGAGTCGCCATCAAACCCCCGGACGGACGGCAGATGTTCGGCTCCAGATGAGCAGTTAACCCTCGAAACCTGCGAGGATCTGCAGCTCATTAAGTCGCAGGAGCCTCTCGTTCACTTCATACTAAATGGCAGGAAAGATAGAAGACTGTCAGAGTGTGACAGTGATGGATGATCTCTGGACGAGACATTTAAGAAGCTTAGCTTACAGAAGCCTTTATTTACTTCATGAGGGACAAATAAACTGGTTTGTCTGAGTATCACAGGATCTGAAGAAGCTTTGATAGAGATACACACTCACACTAACATGAGACTCACACTAACATGAGACTCACACTAGCATGAGACTCACACTAGCATGAGACTCACACCAGCATGAGACTCACACTAACATGAGACACACACCAGCATGAGACTCACACCAGCATGAGACTCACACTAACATGAGACACACACCAGCATGAGACACACACCAGCATGAGACTCACACTAACATGAGACACACACTAACATGAGACTCACACCAGGATGAAACAGACTCACACTAACATGAGACTCACACTAGCATGAGACTCACACTAACATGAGACTCACACTAGCATGAGACTCACACTAGCATGAGACTCACACCAGCATGAGACTCACACTAACATGAGACACACACTAACATGAGACACACACTAACATGAGACACACACCAGCATGAGACTCACACCAGCATGAGACTCACACTAACATGAGACACACACCAGCATGAGACACACACCAGCATGAGACACACACTAACATGAGACACACACCAACATGAGACACACACCAGCATGAGACTCACACTAACATGAGACTCACACTAACATGAGACACACACCAGCATGAGACACACACTAACATGAGACACACACCAACATGAGACACACACCAGCATGAGACTCACACTAACATGAGACTCACACTAACATGAGACACACACCAGCATGAGACTCACACCAGCATGAGACTCACACTAACATGAGACACACACTAACATGAGACACACACTAACATGAGACACACACCAGCATGAGACTCACACCAGCATGAGACTCACACTAACATGAGACACACACCAGCATGAGACACACACCAGCATGAGACACACACTAGCATGAGACTCACACTAACATGAGACACACACTAACATGAGACACACACCAGCATGAGACACACACTAACATGAGACACACACCAACATGAGACACACACCAGCATGAGACTCACACTAACATGAGACTCACACTAACATGAGACACACACCAGCATGAGACTCACACCAGCATGAGACTCACACTCACATGAGACACACACCAGCATGAGACACAAACCAGCATGAGACACACACTAGCATGAGACACACACTAACATGAGACACACACTAACATGAGACTCACACTAACATGAGACTCACACTAGCATGAGACTCACACTAACATGAGACACACTAGCATGAGACACACACTAGCATGAGACACACACTAACATGAGACACACACTAGCATGAGACTCACACTAACATGAGACTCACACTAGCATGAAACAGACTCACACTAACATGAGACTCACACTAACATGAGACTCACACTAGCATGAAACAGACTCACACTAGCATGAGACTCACACTAACATGAGACTCACACTAGCATGAAACAGACCCACACTAACATGAGACTCACACTAACATGAGACTCACACTAGCATGAAACAGACTCACACTAGCATGAGACTCACACTAACATGAGACTCACACTAGCATGAAACAGACTCACACTAGCATGAGACTCACACTAACATGAGACTCACACTAACATGAGACTCACACTAGCATGAGACTCACACTAACATGAGACTCACACTAGCATGAAACAGACTCACACTAACATGAGACTCACACTAGCATGAAACAGACTCACACTAGCATGAGACTCACACTAACATGAGACTCACACTAGCATGAAACAGACTCACACTAGCATGAGACTCACACTAACATGAGACTCACACTAACATGAGACTCACACTAGCATGAGACTCACACTAACATGAGACTCACACTAACATGAGACTCACACTAGCATGAGACTCACACTAGCATGAAACAGACTCACACTAGCATGAGACTCACACTAGCATGAAACAGACTCACACTAGCATGAGACTCACACTAGCATGAGACTCACACTAACATGAGACTCACACTAGCATGAGACTCACACTAACATGTCACTCACACTAGCATGAGACTCACACTAGCATGAAACAGACTCACACTAACATGAGACTCACACTAGCATGAGACTCACACTAACATGAGACTCACACTAGCATGAGACTCACACTAGCATGAGACACACTCACACAAGCATAAGTCTTGGTTGTGTGTTAAACATCTTTTAAAAGAGTGTTAAAGATGCTTTGATGGATTCATTTGTTCAGAATATTTTGTTTCATCAAGAAGGTTTTCATCCTCAGCTCTACAACCTTCTACTCCACTAGCAGAACGTTTCAAGTTGTTTGCAGTGACGTCAGTACATTCCCCACGAGTGCAACAATATACTCAAGTGGACATGTTTGAATCTGTTCAGAATATTGTGTTGTGTTGTTGATCTTCTGGCTGATGGTTTGGAAACATATCTTTGTAGCCAAGTTTAAAGTGTAGTAACAAGTATATATATGTGTAGTATTGTCCAGTACTTGACTGTGGTGTTGTGATAGTGTAGTAACAAGTATATATGTGTAGTATTGTCCAGTACTTGACTCTGGTGTTGTGATAGTGTAGTAACAAGTATATATGTGTAGTATTGTCCAGTACTTGACTGTGGTGTTGTGATAGTGTAGTAACAGGTATATATGTGTAGTATTGTCCAGTACTTGACTCTGCTGTTGTGATAGTGTAGTAACAAGTATATATGTGTAGTATTGTCCAGTACTTGACTCTGGTGTTGTGATAGTGTAGTAACAAGTATATATGTGTAGTATTGTCCAGTACTTGACTGTGGTGTTGTGATAGTGTAGTAACAGGTATATATGTGTAGTATTGTCCAGTACTTGACTCTGCTGTTGTGATAGTGTAGTAACAAGTATATATGTGTAGTATTGTCCAGTACTTGACTCTGGTGTTGTGATAGTGTAGTAACAAGTATATGTGTGTAGTATTGTCCAGTACTTGACTCTGGTGTTGTGATAGTGTAGTAACAAGTATATATGTGTAGTATTGTCCAGTACTTGACTCTGGTGTTGTGATAGTGTAGTAACAAGTATATGTGTGTAGTATTGTCCAGTACTTGACTCTGGTGTTGTGATAGTGTAGTAACAAGTATATATGTGTAGTATTGTCCAGTACTTGACTCTGGTGTTGTGATAGTGTAGTAACAAGTATATGTGTGTAGTATTGTCCAGTACTTGACTCTGGTGTTGTGATAGTGTAGTATCAAGTATATATGTGTAGTATTGTCCAGTACTTGACTCTGGTGTTGTAGTATTTACAGACCACATGACTCTTGACGAAGTCGTAACTTCTTTCATTTGTTTTTAAACCAAAATTTGTCCAAACATCAGCTTTAAAAGCTGCTGGACTCACTGTATCCTCTCGTCCTCAGTCATCACCGGGATCTCACAGGGTTTCATTCTTCCTTAACTGAGGAGGATTTAATGACACAAAAATAACAACAATTGTAAATATTTGCATGTTATTTGTAAGTTTCACTGAGACGGTCGCTGGCGTGTGAACATGATTGTATTCGTCAACTCAAGCAAAAGTAAAAGTTTATTGAAAGAAAAGTTGGAAAACCTGTCTGTCAAGTTAACACATTATTTAACAATAACCACAAAGAAACTATGTCCTTATTTAGTTTTTTTATGTGAATAAAAACTGATGTTTATACACATTAATCACTGGTTTATTATATTGTTCCAAAGTAAAAAGACTACAAGGATTAAATTAGGTGACTTTTAGTTTAGACCAGAGTTTTCAAAGTAAGAAAAATATTAGTATATAAACTAGGTTTGATCATTTTGTAATCTATAATGTAAGAAACATCTGTTCTCACTCCTCTATATGGTCCTGCAGACAAATACGAAAACCTTCAAAGACAGCAGAAGAAGAAACCAAAACACAAGGAAAACCTTCAGCAGTTATTACAGTTATTACATGGTTATTACATGGTTATTACATTGTTATTACACCATGAGTTGATGGTCAAGTTCTCCTCGTGGACAACAATAAATAAATGTGTCAGAACATAATTCATCAGTCGAACAAAAACACTTCCATCACGTCTGGAGAAAGTGAGCCGGCGTTGAAAAGAACTCTGGGTAGGGAATCTCCTCCTGGTTGCCATAGCAACACACTATGCAACAGAGAGAGCCTCAGTACAGTAGAGCTGGGTTTGTTTAGTATTCAGGGAGAGTTGGGATAAATCTCAGACCCGATTTCAATTATTAATGTGGTTTTTAGCTTCAACCTCCTGTGTTTCTCTCCCTCGCCATGACAACGGTCAGATGATGATGTCATGGACCGGCTGTCAGGGGTGTGATGGTCACACTTTATCATCCACGGTGACAGCGGCACTCCAGATAGCAAGGTAAGGTGGACCATGTAAGCTGACCCCCCCCTCGGACCCCTGATACACCGGCTCGAGACGGAGCAGACGGAGTTGATGGAGGGGCGACAGGGAACGAGAGCAGTCGCCTTGGACTGGACGGGAGATGCCAGGCTCGCGATGGATGGTGAGGACGGAGGCCATTAGCAGATAAATCCATAGCATTATTGGAGGAGGGAGGGGCCGGACCAGGAAGAAGTGCTGCATCTTTGTTTCTTTCTCCGACTCATTTCAACGTTATTTTACCCTCAGGTTTGTATATGTGTTTGAAGTCGCTCATAAAGAAGAAGACCTTCAAATGTAGATCTATAAACTCATCAGAGGGGGTTCAGTTGAATTGTTGCCGTTCAAACAACAAATAAACCAGATTTGTTATCAAGATACAAATGATGAGCATCTCATGTATCATCCTCAGCAAATATCACAAATCTAATTTTTTTTTAAATGTATTCCAAATGTTAAAAATGTTGCTTTTTAGATTAAAAAGAAGTTTATTTGAAGAATTAAATTGATTACAACTAAAAAAATTGTATTTATTCTGTGAAGTTGAAATTCTTAAACATGCAAATATTTACGGCTATAGTTCATTTTTGTGTTGCAATTTAACTTCTGGCCAGTAGACAGCAACAGTCATTATATCCTCAAACCCTTGAATATACTCCCGTGAGATCCTGGCGATGACTGAGGACGAGAGGATACAGTGAGTCCAGCAGCTTTTAAAGCTGATGTTTGGATAATTTTGGTTTGAAAAGTAGTTACGACATCGTCAAGAGTCATGTGGTCTGTAAATACTACAACACCAGCGTCAAGTACTGGACAATACTACACATATATACTTGTTACTACACTATCACAACACCAGAGTCAAGTACTGGACAATACTACACATATATACTTGTTACTACACTATCACAACACCAGAGTCAAGTACTGGACAATAATACACATGTATACTTGTTACTACACTATCACAACACCAGAGTCAAGTACTGGACAATACTACACATATATACTTGTTACTACACTATCACAACACCAGAGTCAAGTACTGGACAATAATACACATGCATACTTGTTACTACACTATCACAACACCAGAGTCAAGTACTGGACAATACTACACATATATACTTGTTACTACACTATCACAACACCAGAGTCAAGTACTGGACAATACTACACATATATCCTTGTTACTACACTATCACAACACCAGAGTCAAGTACTGGACAATAATACACATGTATACTTGTTACTACATTATCACAACACCAGAGTCAAGTACTGGACAATACTACACATGTATACTTGTTACTACAGTATCACAACACCAGAGTCAAGTACTGGACAATACTACACATATATACTTGTTACTACACTATCACAACACCAGAGTCAAGTACTGGACAATACTACACATATATACTTGTTACTACACTATCACAACACCAGAGTCAAGTACTGGACAATACTACACATATATACTTGTTACTACACTATCACAACACCAGAGTCAAGTACTGGACAATACTACACATATATCCTTGTTGCTACACTATCACAACACCAGAGTCAAGTACTGGACAATACTACACATATATACTTGTTACTACACTATCACAACACCAGAGTCAAGTACTGGACAATACTACACATATATACTTGTTACTACATTATCACAACACCAGAGTCAAGTACTGGACAATACTACACATGTATACTTGTTACTACACTATCACAACACCAGAGTCAAGTACTGGACAATACTACACATATATACTTGTTACTACACTATCACAACACCAGAGTCAAGTACTGGACAATACTACACATATATACTTGTTACTACACTATCACAACACCAGAGTCAAGTACTGGACAATACTACACATATATACTTGTTACTACACTATCACAACACCAGAGTCAAGTACTGGACAATACTACACATATATACTTGTTACTACACTATCACAACACCAGAGTCAAGTACTGGACAATACTACACATATATACTTGTTACTACACTATCACAACACCAGAGTCAAGTACTGGACAATAATACACATGTATACTTGTTACTACATTATCACAACACCAGAGTCAAGTATTGGACAATACTACACATGTATACTTGTTACTACAGTATCACAACACCAGAGTCAAGTACTGGACAATACTACACATGTATACTTGTTACTACACTATCACAACACCAGAGTCAAGTACTGGACAATAATACACATGTATACTTGTTACTACATTATCACAACACCAGAGTCAAGTATTGGACAATACTACACATATATCCTTGTTACAGTATCACTATATATTGTATCGTTGATGTATCATGATACGTGATCGCCAGATTTTTGCCAATACACACATCTAGTCTACACTTGTTGTTCAGTAGTTTTCCAGTTATTTCTTTGAGTTTGTATTTTATTTATTTTCCTTTAAGGACGGTTGTGTTTTTAATACCCTTTGGTCCTTATGATTGTTGTTGTTAAATAGGTTTCTTAGATCAATAAAGTAAATTGTGACTATAGTTTGTGTTCAGGTTGTTAGGTATCAATCATCAGGTGCCAACAAAAACATCAATGAGTATCTACTTTAAACTGTGGAGCAGCACCGGCTCATCTCAGCTCGTCCTGCGATGCAACCGGTGCTAACAGCAGCCACTCAGGAGGATCAAACTGTCCAATAGCCAGGCTGTTGCTAGGCCTCTCCCTCCTTCTCTCCATCCATCGCCCTCCTGCTCCGGTCGGCACAACACGAAAATGGCTGAATAATAAATTTTAACTCGATAAACGGTGCAGAACGGCAGCTGCGCCCGAGACAGAAAGACCCTTGTCTGGGTCTCGCGGCTCTAAACTCACTCCGGCTCGGAAACAACTGCGAATATTTGTTTTGGTTCCGCGTTAAACGTCTGGTCCTGTGTGACAGCACGAGTCACTGCGGCGTTGTGCGAGCGAGCCTCGGCCACATGGACCCGCGAGCGACAGACTGTCGGGCATCGGTTGCCTCGTGGCACGCTGGCAGACTTCAGATCAGACAATATGGCGAAGTCATGAGACGACACAGACGCTCTCAGCATCCTGACGTTGTTGTGGTGAATCGATAACCAGAGAGACATCGTAACATGTTCCGACTCTGGCTCGAGTGACGGATGGAAGTCCAGCTCACTTCCTGACTCCTATGGATCCAGCTTGAGTTTAACCTTTACCATCATCACCGTGATGCAGCATTTATTCAACCTACGTTTATCATTTTAAATCAATAGAAAATAAGAGGAATGTTGATATAAATACATACAAAAGGTCATTTTGATTCATCTTTTAAGGCACAGGTTTCAAACTCAATCACACAAGAGGCCAGAATACTTCAACCAACTTGTTTTCAAACCCAAATATGTCCAAACATCAGCTTTAAAATCTGTATCCTCTCGTCCTCAGTCACCCTCGCTATCATGCAGGATTTCATTCTTACTTTAAAGGTGGGAGGACGAGGTGATGACTGCTGCCATCTAGCGGCCGGAGGTTTAATTGCAACACAGAAATTAACCATAGCCTTAGATATTTGCATGTTAATTGTAAATAAAACATTTACTTTTATTTTATACATACTTTATTGAATTATTAGCCATGAAATAAGTTTGTTAAAAATAAATGTGATCGAAAGACACAAAATCAAAAAACAAGTTCAACTTGTGCTGTTAAATACATTGATAAAGTACCATGAAAAAATATATATTTATATGTGTATCGATAATTAATTATATCCGTGTTTGTCCTTCTCTGTTAAACACTGTCAATGAAATTCATTTTCTTCACCATCACTTTAACTCTTATTGTAAGTCTCTGTATAATCGTGGACATTATTTATTTGTATGAATAATTGCTGTATTGCTGTGGCTAATTGGAAAAAAACGATTTCCCGAAGTAGACCTCCTGAGGGATCAATAAAGTTCTACCTACCGACATTGATAAGTCATATTCCTTAACTTATATTAAGCAATGACATCTTTAAAGTCCACTGTATTGATACTACTTTCATTTTGAGACAAGCTCCTGGCGAGCCGGGGTTCGAGGCACAAGTACGACGGCTGAACATTGTGTAGCAGTGCGTGAAGTGTCACGATATCTGGACGCACACAAACGCTGATCTTCCTCCCGGATGACATCACTAAGCTTCCAGAACCACACGCACATAAACCGATGTGACTCATCAATAGATCGTTCCCTCTTCGTGGAGAAGCGATCACGTCCGCACACCCACAGAAGTAGAGCCTCCGACTGACGACAACAACACAACCCCTCAAACACCCACCTGCTCACACATGTACTGCGTCCAGAGCGTTGGATTTTCATTAGAAATGAATGGAAATGAACGCATGTGTATCAACCGACATGAAACCTTGAATAAAAACCACACTTCATGCAGTGGTCACGTGACTTTCGTCGTCTAAATCCGAGTCACTGATGTCACTGAGAGTAGTTTCCATCGCAGGCGTGACTGACATTCATGATCCACAGGCAAATATTTTTTCCACCCGACGTTACGAATCAAATCAGAAGCTCTTCTCGCTCTTCAAGGGTGACGATGTTCAGGCCTGTCCCGTGTCGCCCACACCTCTCGTTCTGACGCCCGCTAGCGGAGGCTAGCATGCTAACGGAGGCTAGCATGCTAACGGCTTGAGTTTGTTTAGCTCGACAAGTTCATTCTTAGAGAGCTGCAGCATATTCAGAAAAGTATCAAACTATTACATCATTATTTCATGAACCATTGATAATACTGAGAAATTATAAGAAAGTTAGTCATTTATATTTGTAGTATAGTATATTTGTAATGAGTACTTTTCCAGTCCAGGGTCACAAAGCGCAAACAATACCAAATAATACCAAATAACTTGATCAAAATCAAGAAAATCTAGGTATAAATGGCTGTAAAACAAAGCTATCAAAATATAATATAAACACCTTTTCGTATCCTGTCTTTGACACGACCGCTGAAACCTGTACTTGCTTTAAATATGAGAAGCAATTCCTGTTTTGGGCGTCTTTGCTAAACTTTATTAAGAACATGTAGACGCAAGTCAAACAAGTGACAGAAAATATGTTGTTTGTTGAAAATGTCTGTTGAATGTCGGCAGTAACGAGTGAAAGTAGGTCGTATTTTTGTCTTCGCTCACAGTAAACATCTAATAATTATAGTTATTTCAATCAAATGCCGTTAAAAAATGCAGAAATCAACATTTGAGTGAAGAAAGTCGCAAACAAGGACAATTTAGAGTCAATTTGGAGTTAACCCCGAGACAAACAGTAAAAGTCTGGATTTTATTTAGTCCATATTATGGTGCCAACAAACTCCCATGATGCCCTTCTACGCACTGTTCTATTTAGAGACAGCAGACAACACTGTATTTAAAATTGTACGACTATGTTGCTATGTCAAAAGTCATCGACGGCTGTGATTGGTCGGCTGGGCGGCAAAGCATTATGGCTCGTATGCAACGTATGCAACGTTGAGTTTGTAAATTCATATAAATGTTGTTGAATTAATGATGATCTTTTAAACCAGAGAAAAAATAAATGGGCACATAAGCACATTTCGTTAAATGCAGGGGGGGGTTCGGGGTTCGGGGGGGGGGGGGGGGGGGGTTCGGAACGTCACGAGGGACAACACAATAGTTTTCTTTAAATCTTAAATGATGCCGTCATGGGATCTCAATCCACACCCCTGAAGATACTTTCATAAATATATTATTAGCCAAGCAAAGCTACCAGCAAATGAGAAGAATTCACAAGAAAAAAGAATCTCTCAGGAATAACGTGAGACTAGTGGCGAGAAGGTGAACTGACCAGACTGACGACATGCTTACCTTGAGCGAGTCGAAGCAGGCGATGACTCGGCCGTTCTCCACGTGGCAGCTCCGGGAAGGGTGCGCGAACTTGCAGTCGGCGTCGGTCCGGGAGCAGGTGCCCCTCTGGAACTCCCGACACACCTCCAGGGTCAACCACTTGGTGTCCCGTCCCACGTTCATGCCGACGGGCCGGTGCACGAGGGTCTGCAGCCGAGAGAGAGAGAGAGAGAGAGAGGGTCCTGGGGGGGGGAGCGTCTGGTCGGATGCGTGACGGCGTCGGCTCGGTCCTGGGAAAAGTGTCAGCTGAAGTCGTGAGATAGTGGCGAGAGCATGCAGAGGTCCAGCTCCGTCATGAACGAAAAAAAACTTGAGATTATGGCTCTGGCATTTTGGACGGTGGGTAAATACTGGAGTCTCTACAAGTGTCTGCTCGGCGTTAACTTGATCCCACGGTTGGAAAGTCACGTCAACATGGCCACAGATTTACGTGTGTTCAAAAGCAGGAGGATGTCCTTGAGTCGAGGCGTGGATCAGCTCAGAGCATGTGGCGAGCGCGGCTCCAGAGACATGGCTTTGGCTTGTCAGACGCAAATATTTCCTCAGCCCATCCAGCTGTCACACAGCAGCACCGACCCGGCAGCACTTCTGCAGCCACTTTTCAGCTGCCTCTCCTCTATGTCATCCTCCCGTCGTCGGTCCTCGTCCCCGGACCTCGCTGAAAGCACAAACAATCATATGAGAGCCTGAATCGTAAAAAAAACAAAAATGGCGATCTGAGGGAAATAAAAGTAGAACCTTGTGCGGATCTGAGCAGGAGCAGCGGGAGGAGGAGGGTGGAAGGGAAAGAGAGCCACGGAGGAACAAGCGAGGACAAACAAATAAGGGAGCATACGGGAGGGAGGGAGGCAGCAATGAACAGGAAAGGGCAAGCTATGTCTTGATGAAGTGATACGAGAGAGGGAGGCGGGGGAGACTGCAGGCAGGACGTCACGGAGTTACTGACTGACTCGAGTCCTTCAGTCGCCACGCGTGGCGGACCAGACGCTGACGACACTTATGGGAGGAGAGGAAAGAAGAAAAAAAAAGAGACAGAAAGAGAAAATTCTTCACAACTGCAGCTGCTGGGATCGGTTGCAGGGGTTCGGCCAATCGGGGCGAGCGTTGCGAGCAGGCAGGGAACGCACGACCACCAATGATGGGGCGGTTTCCACAGCGACTCCTCCCTCCTCAGAACCCATCCCTCGTTCCACCCCGGCGCAGCAAAGTCATGCTCCAGCCACATGCTTTTTTTTTTTTCAACAGAGACACGAGGAAACGACTGGGACAGGTGGACGTGGATGTCGTTATATTGGACCATAAAATACTGTGACGAGTCCAGACGTCACCAGCAGACGCCAGAGAAAAGTAGCTTTTTGAGGCTGAAAAAGTTTTTATATGCATGTATATCAGTGGTACACGATCATTGAATGGTCAAATTTAACTATTCAAATGTTTAAAATATATATATATATATATATATATATATATATATATATATATATATATATATATATATATATATATATTAAAATGCTTTCGGATTTATTAATTTGAATATGTTTTAATTAAATAATTGAATAATACAATAATATAATATCTATCTATAGATAATATCTATATTGAAAGGTTGAACTTAATACATTCAATTTTAAACCATATTATCTAATTTTATGTATTTTTTAATTCGTAGCATTTTAAATTCAATATAAAAATGTCGGTGTAGTAGTACCACAAGACAACATGATTGGATGAAAGTTCGATCAAGTAGCTCGGTGCTCGACTAGTACTGTCTGGTTGCATTGATACACTATTAACACTTATAGTGGAACCGAAGTGCTACGAATTGATAAAAACTTTGATTTATACGTTTCTTTTTTTAATTTGAATTAATGTTCAAAATACATAATAAATTCAAAATATATTAAAATATATTTTATTTTTATGAATAATTGCTGTGTTGCTGTGGCTAATTGGAAAAAAACAATTTCCCGAAGAAGACCTCCTGAGGGATCAATAAAGTTCTACCTAAACTAACCTATTCTATGTGTAAAAAAAATAAAATGAAAGAATATTCGATTATTTAAATAAAACAAGAGGCAACCTTTTCGGTTTATAATAAATGGAATTCTATTATTAAGTACAAACATAATTTCAATTAAGAAAAAGTTGGAATATTCGAAATGTTCGATTCAACCAATATAATGATGGTACTGTTGTACTTCCACATGTCTAAGTATATTGAAAACACGAAACAAATGGTTTGAAATCAAATCCTTAAAATTCTAACTTGTAAATAGAAATGATTTTAAAAGTAATTCAACCTTAACAAATATAAATGATTGAATATTTGATAATAATAATAATTTAATATATACTGTATCGTATATAATATTATTTTAAAACAACATTTCAATAAAACAATGAAAAGTCAAATTCAAGCATCCGATAATCTGATGCCACTGACATACTTTCACAGGAATGTTATTTCAAAAGAACAAAAGTTTATGTTTCTCAGACGTGGAAGGAGAGCGAGGGATTGTGGTGCAGATAGCATCATGATGGCGGCAGACGGAGGAGGCGGCGGGAGAGAGAGTGTATGCAGATAGACATCCCAGAAGGAGAACACTGCAGTGGGAGACGCAGCGATTGGGGGAGGAGGTGGTGAGATGAATTTGTCCGCCCACTTTAACCGACTGGAACAAAGACGCAGCCAAAAAAACGAGGTGGACGATGAGACGAGCAGGTGAGGTGCTTCATCATCATCAGCGAGAGGACGCTCGTCCTGCAGGTGCACGGAGAGGTCACTCTGTGACGTCATCAAAGTGCTCTGCAGCAAAGCCACTCACTTCTGTTACAGCATCAACGCTTCCTGTTCCTGGAGAGCAGCAGACGCAGGAGCTCCTGTTTCTCTGGGGCTCGCTCTCTGCAGCATCAGCGCCGCTGCGTCAACGCTGACAATACATGAGCTTTTCTTGCTTTTATTGTGAAGCAAATGAGGATCTTCTCTGCAAAGACGACGACGGAGAAGTTCAGAAACTGCTAACCTGTGTTAAAAAGACACTTAACCAGGTCTTTTGGAAAACAAAGTTGTGTTTTTAAACAAGATGTTTGTTTTTCAAAAGAATTTCACAACAAAACTAACAAATGATGGTCTAGTTCTGTATAAATATTCAGTTATTTTAACCAAAAAAAATGAAGTAAGTACGTAAGTAAAGGTTATTTGTAAAGCACCTTTCTAGACAAGGCTCACAAAGTAATACATTCTTATATCCTCTTCAGAAAGTACTTCCTACTTACTGCCTCTGAGAGTTTGTTTCCAAATCAACCATTGAATGATGTCCACAGGTGACATGGTTGCCTGGGCGGCAAAGCATCATGGGAGCTATACTACTCACTACACACATTACTCAATTTGCAGCGAGAATTCTGACCCGCTCAAGTAGGAGAACTCACATTTCTCCGATCCTTAAAACTCTTCACTGGCTTCCAGTTTCTTTCAGGATCAACTTTAAAATTCTGGTTCTTACTTTCAGATCTATTCATGGTCAGACCTTCCATCAGTGATCTGATCCAGACTTACACCCCAGCTCGGGCTCTGAGGTCTGTGGATCAGAATCTACTTATGGTTCCTCGCACACGGCTCAGGACCAGAGGAGAGAAATCTTTTCAGGCTGTTGCTCCTAAGCTTTGGAACGATCTTCTCTCTCTTTGTGCTTGATGATCTACTGACTCCTTTAAGAAACATCTTAAGACGTTTCTATTTGTTCAGGCTTTTCCTTGAATTTCTCGAACTCCTGTGTTGTTCTCAGTATTATCTTGATCTTTAAAGTATGTACTTTTTTAAGTATTGTTTTGATTGTCTAAGCGCTTTGTGACCCTGGTCTCGAAAAGCGCTATATAAATAAATATTACTTACTTACTTACTTACTTACTTACTTAAAGTATTTATAACCGGGACAGATGAAAATGAATATGTGGTCTCCGTACAAATATGGTGAAGCTAGCACGAGCAGTAAGGCTAATGACAGTGGCGCAAAACAAGCTAATGCTAGCAGACAAAATGGAAGTTCGGGGGTCGATGCCAGGGGGTAGTAAATGTTTCAAGATATACTAAAAAGGAGTAAGTAAACCAGGAAGTGGAAAAATCTGTCCGCAGAGAATATTCAACAAAAAAAGTCAAGATAATCAGAAGGCGAGTGTGAAACAGGATCAACTCAAAGAACCCTTGATGTGCCTTAAATCACACACTTCTCTAAGTGCACTGCTTTACAGTACACTGTAAGACAGTGCACTTAGTCAGTGCTCAGTCAGTGTAGTACTGTCTCAAATCAAACTCTGCTGCTACACACTAACAGGAAATGACACGACAGCTTCTTCTTCTAATACTTTTTAACACTGATTTTAAGCGTGAAAAGCGTCGTCTGTGACGTAGCTTAGGTTTAGCGACGTAGCTCCAGACGTAGCTCCAGACGTAGCTTCAGACGTAGCTCCAGACGTAGCTCCAGACGTAGCTCCAGACGTAGCTCCAGACGTAGCGTCATCTACAATGTCACTGATGACGGACGTCGAGGTCGACGTTGAGGGTGGAAAGTTTCACTACATTTTCACACACTGCTCAGTGTGAACGCACTTGTGTAAGTGCAGAAGTGATTTGAGACACACTACTAAAGTCCAATAAGCGCCAAACCGTTCAAACCCAATGGTGTTAAAATAGCGTTGTGTAAAAAGCCTGAGAGAAGCTGATGGTTCTTTGTTGTTATATGGACCACAATTTCACTTTCAAGCTACTTCAACTCAGAGCGCTAGAGGAAATAAACATCTACTCACAAAAGATCTTTCCTGATAATCTTAATGGACATTAATTCTCAGGAACAGGAAACACGAGACTTGTTGATTCTTAGCCAGTATCGTGACCAACTGAAGCAGGACCAGACCAGGAACAATTAGTCTGAGATTCTTGTGGTTCAACAAGTGATGAAGAAATCTTTTGAGGAGGAGAGAAAATATATAAGTCAATAAAGGGTTATGGTAAAAACAACACTTAAATAATGATGGTAAGAGTCAGTGGAGCGTGACAACTAAATATTTACAATAGAAGTATAGAAGCTTACGGAAATCAAGGTCTCGTGGAAGATACTTTAAGCAAGAATAAAAACCCTGGCAATAAAAGACAATTAAGTAAATAAAGAAAATCTTAAAGAAAACACAGAGGTTTTAACAAATACTAAAGTTGGTTGATCACTCAAAGTCAATTATTTGTTAATTTGCTGAATAGCTTAATCCATTATGGGGGACACAGGGGGTGGAGCCTATCCAAGTGTCATCGGGGGAGAGGCAGGGGACACCCTGGACAGGAGGCCAGGGCACACAAGGACTCACAACCATTCACACACACACTCGTACCTATGGACAACTTCCCCAGGTTCTCAATCAACCTCTGTATGTTTTTGGACTGTGGGAGGAAACCGGAGTTCCCGGAGTAAACCTGATGCAACACGGGGAGAACATACTCCACACAGGTCACAAGTTGACTGACCTGGAAGTGAACCTGCAACCTTCTTGCTGTGAGGCGATCGTACTAAACACAAAGCTAATTATTTAAGGAATTATTTAAAAGTTGGTAAAAACATATTCGAACATGATGTTGAAATAAATATTTATGATTCCCAACAACTAAATATTTCTTTAGCAAATTACTAGATTTTCACTTTCATTCTCCTTTAGTTCTAAAAATCTGTATTTCATTAAACAAATCTAATTTTATTCTTAGCGTCTCCCAAAAAAGGTGTTTTTTTATAACTTTTCCCAGAAATCTCTTTTTTAAGTCTTTCACTTTAATCTGAAAAGAATTCGAAGGGTGGTCAAACTAGTTAAGTTTGTTATCCCTCAAAGGTAATTCTAACCAGAGCGAAGTGGATCATGGCCGCCGACCTTGTGAAGGTCGACCTGCATGTTTATTTTGCAGACAATCTTCGGCACAAATGTCGCCGTCGCTGGCAGCGTGTCCTCCAGTGTGAGCAGTAAACACGCTTCACTGCATCGAAGGAACACAAACACATAATCCTCTGCATTAGAAACAGATTAGCAGGAGATGATGAGAAGTACATCCATCCAGATGATGAAATGTAAACAACTCTATCAGACGGTGACAGTTGTGACAGTTACTCAGAGGCTGGATCTTAACCAAAGGACACCAGGAAGAGCTGCATGCCAGCTCAGGGTGTGTTTGTTTGAAAGAGTCAACACACAAAAAACGAGGTCAGGATTCAAAACTTGTTCAACATGTGAAGAAGGGCTGCACGATATATAGAAAAAATATCGTGATATTGGCACATGCGATATGCATATAAAAAACATGTGATAATTTATAATGTTTTATTGTATAAATCAGGCATTTATTAAATGCGCACTTCGACCAATCAGTGTCACGTTCTGTAAAGTTGTCAATTTGTACTTCTATGTCTCGTTGTTGTTTACGTCTCCGTCTGTCTGTGAACTGTGCGGCGCAGCTTGTTAGGCTCGGTTGCTATGGCAACGCATCTTGCCGCCACGCTGACTTAGCTCAGTATATACAGTAAAGTAATACTAACTTCTGATCTAGTCAAACACTAGTGATCCAGTGAAGTAATACTAACTTATGATCTAGTCAAACACTAGTGATCCAGTCACTCGTCTCTTTCAACCTCCTTTGTTAAAGCAACATATTGTACGAACTTTTCATCTCGTCTCAGTTGTTTTCTTATAAGATCGTAAACTTCCAAACAAACCTGTCCGTCTTCACCGTATGCTAACGAGCTAAGTTGTTAGCGTCATTTATAAAGTGTTATGTGTCCGTCTTCACCGTATGCTAACGAGCTAAGTTGTTAGCGTCATTTATAAAGTGTTATGTGTGCGTCTTCACCGTATGCTAACGAGCTAAGTTGTTAGCGTCATTTATAAAGTGTTATGTGTCTGTCTTCACCGTATGCTAACGAGCTAAGTTGTTAGCGTCATTTATAAAGTGTTATGTGTCTGTCTTCACCGTATGCTAACGAGCTAAGTTGTTAGCGTCATTTATAAAGTGTTATGTGTCTGTCTTCACCGTATGCTAACGAGCTAAGTTGTTAGCGTCATTTATAAAGTGTTATGTGTCCGTCTTCACCGTATGCTAACGAGCTAAGTTGTTAGCGTCATTTATAAAATGTTATGTGTGCGTGTACAAGGATTTATTATTGATTTGGTGATATCGCGACGCGCCGGTGGCTCCTCTCTGATGTCGCTCAGTTTGGCAGGAAAACCGATGCAAGTCCCGCGAGACTGAGCGTTATAAGAGATATTTTTATACCATCATGTCGACACCGAAGCGTTGAAATAAACGAAAGGGAAATATCATCGTTTTCCTTCTTTAAACCCCCGGACCTTCACTACAGTTTCCGCTTAGTTTTTAGTTTAAATAAAAAAATATCGCATTAATATCGATATCGCAATTAAAGACACCAATATGGAATATCGCACTTATTTCCAATATCGTGCAGCTCTAATGTGAAGAGACGAAGACGTCCCAGTGACGATCCAAGGTGTATTTAATACGCTGTAACTTTCACTACTTGGTAAATGAATGATTCGAGTCAGCGACGCCTTGATAAGCAACACAATAAAGATGCCTGAGATCAACACAACAACACAAGACTCTCAACACAAGTCGATTCATCATGAAGTGACGTCGGAAAAGTCTCATCCTTCGAGTGGAAACAACAACGTATAGGAGTTAGATGAGGATGGATGAGGTGTGTGTGCTGTAGGGTGTGTGTGTGTGGTGTGTAGGGGTGTGTGTAGTGTGTGGTGTGTGTGTGTGGTGTGTGTGTGTAACAGCAGGACAAATGTCGGTCTTGACTCCAGACTGTCCCTCATCAGACACTGTAACCTTGAACACTGCAGTGCTCAGACTCGCTGCCATGTTGACAAACAGTGTCGTTGATCAAATACATCAGTAATACTGCGACTAAAACCGAGTCAGTTAAGTATTAACTCGGTCAGATGCAACTAACTAACATTAAAACCCCACTTTATCCTTTTAACTTTGAAGTAACTGTGCATGCAGTTAACACTACCAGAGCCTCCGCCATAGACTCGATGTAAGACAATATCAATACACTAACATATTTGTTTTTTCAATACTGTAACATAACTGTATTACATTGTTTTGGCTTCCAGTTCATATTTTTATATACCAAAGTTCGTTTTTGGTTTTTAAATCAATTAATTGTGAGTGAAATAAACGATTCTTTTTTTATTTAACAAATAACGTGCAAATATTTACAACGTACATTTTCATGTCATACTTAAACTTCTGGCCTCTAGATGGCAGCAGTCATTACATCATTCGCAGCTCAAGTTACAATTAAAATTCTGTGAGATCCCGGCGATGACTGAGGATGAGAGGATACAGTGACTCCAGCAGCTTTTAAAGATGATGTTTGGACATATTTTGGTTTGAAAACAAATGAAAGTAGTTACGACTTCGTCAAGAGTCATGTGGTCTGTAAATACTACAACACCAGAGTCAAGTACTGGACAATACTACACATATATACTTGTTACTACACTATCACAACACCAGAGTCAAGTACTGGACAATACTACACATAGATCCCTGTTACTACACTATCACAACACCAGAGTCAAGTACTGGACAATACTACACAGATATACTTGTTACTACACTATCACAACACCAGAGTCAAGTACTGGACAATACTACATATATATATTTGTTACTACACTATCACAACACCAGAGTCAAGTACTGGACAATACTACACATAGATCCTTGTTACTACACTATCACAACACCAGAGTCAAGTACTGGACAATACTACACATATATCCTTGTTACTACACTATCACAACACCAGAGTCAAGTACTGGACAATACTACACATAGATCCTTGTTACTACACTATCACAACACCAGAGTCAAGTACTGGACAATACTACACATATATATATTTGTTACTACACTATCACAACACCAGAGTCAAGTACTGGACGATACTACACATATATACTTGTTACTACACTATCACAACACCAGAGTCAAGTACTGGACAATACTACACATATATACTTGTTACTACACTATCACAACACCAGAGTCAAGTACTGGACAATACTACACATAGATCCTTGTTACTACACTATCACAACACCAGAGTCAAGTACTGGACAATACTACACATATATACTTGTTACTACACTATCACAACACCAGAGTCAAGTACTGGACGATACTACACATATATACTTGTTACTACACTATCACAACACCAGAGTCAAGTACTGGACAATACTACACATATATACTTGTTACTACACTATCACAACACCAGAGTCAAGTACTGGACAATACTACACATATATACTTGTTACTACACTATCACAACACCAGAGTCAAGTACTGGACAATACTACACATAGATCCCTGTTACTACACTATCACAACACCAGAGTCAAGTACTGGACAATACTACACAGATATACTTGTTACTACACTATCACAACACCAGAGTCAAGTACTGGACAATACTACATATATATATTTGTTACTACACTATCACAACACCAGAGTCAAGTACTGGACAATACTACACATAGATCCTTGTTACTACACTATCACAACACCAGAGTCAAGTACTGGACAATACTACACATATATCCTTGTTACTACACTATCACAACACCAGAGTCAAGTACTGGACAATACTACACATAGATCCTTGTTACTACACTATCACAACACCAGAGTCAAGTACTGGACAATACTACACATATATATATTTGTTACTACACTATCACAACACCAGAGTCAAGTACTGGACAATACTACACATATATACTTGTTACTACACTATCACAACACCAGAGTCAAGTACTGGACAATACTACACATAGATCCTTGTTACTACACTATCACAACACCAGAGTCAAGTACTGGACGATACTACACATATATACTTGTTACTACACTATCACAACACCAGTGTCAAGTACTGGACAATACTACACATATATACTTGTTACTACACTATCACAACACCAGAGTCAAGTACTGGACAATACTACACATAGATCCTTGTTACTACACTATCACAACACCAGAGTCAAGTACTGGACAATACTACACATATATACTTGTTACTACACTATCACAACACCAGAGTCAAGTACTGGACAATACTACATATATATATTTGTTACTACACTATCACAACACCAGAGTCAAGTACTGGACAATACTACACATAGATCCTTGTTACTACACTATCACAACACCAGAGTCAAGTACTGGACAATACTACACATATATCCTTGTTACTACACTATCACAACACCAGAGTCAAGTACTGGACAATACTACACATAGATCCTTGTTACTACACTATCACAACACCAGAGTCAAGTACTGGACAATACTACACATATATCCTTGTTACTACACTATCACAACACCAGAGTCAAGTACTGGACAATACTACACATATATACTTGTTACTACACTATCACAACACCAGAGGCAAGTACTGGACAATACTACACATATATACTTGTTACTACACTATCACAACACCAGAGTCAAGTACTGGACAATACTACACATAGATCCTTGTTACTACACTATCACAACACCAGAGTCAAGTACTGGACAATACTACACATATATACTTGTTACTACACTATCACAACACCAGAGTCAAGTACTGGACAATACTACATATATATATTTGTTACTACACTATCACAACACCAGAGTCAAGTACTGGACAATACTACACATAGATCCTTGTTACTACACTATCACAACACCAGAGTCAAGTACTGGACAATACTACACATATATCCTTGTTACTACACTATCACAACACCAGAGTCAAGTACTGGACAATACTACACATATATACTTGTTACTACACTATCACAACACCAGAGTCAAGTACTGGACAATACTACACATATATCCTTGTTACTACACTATCACAACACCAGAGTCAAGTACTGGACAATACTACACATATATACTTGTTACTACACTATCACAACACCAGAGTCAAGTACTGGACAATACTCCACATAAATCCTTGTTACTACAGTATCTTAATCAGTCGTACAGTTGACCCAGTATCGTATCAACACAATCTTAACTACACAAACCTCTACACTGACTCTCAATCATGAATCTCTTGCAGGTCGTGAGCCAAACAGTTGTTGTTTCATGATAAGTTCACCTGAGACTCTGTACTTCAATGAGCTCCTACACTGGATCATATGTGGTACAAGGGCAACATTTCATTATACTTTAAAAAACATGTACTGTCTTCTTCTGCTTCTCACCAGGACAACAATGTGCAAAGAACTACAGATGACTTTCATCCTTCAAGAAACCGATAAGAAAATCAAAGTTTTCGTGATTAATCATCAAACTGCGAAGGTTCTTGTGAATCATTGGTTCACTTTGTTACAGATGAAACTTGATCGTGACATTGTTGGCGTAACATAAACGGATAAACTTTATTAAGTTTAACTACGTCTACGGTTCTGGATGAAGGTCGTGCCCCTGCCTGGAGGTGACCTCGGTTCAGATGTGACCTCGGTTCTGATGTGACCTCGGTTCTGATGTGACCTCGGTTCTGATGTGACCTCGGTTCTGATGTGACCTCGGTTCAGATGTGACCTCGGTTCAGATGTGACCTCGGTTCTGATGTGACCTCGGTTCAGATGTGACCTCGGTTCTGATGTGACCTCGGTTCTGATGTGACCTCGGTTCAGATGTGACCTCGGTTCATATGTGACCTCGGTTCAGATGTGACCTCGGTTCAGATGTGACCTCGGTTCAGATGTGACCTCGGTTCTGATGTGACCTCGGTTCAGATGTGACCTCGGTTCTGATGTGACCTCGGTTCAGATGTGACCTCGGTTCAGATGTGACCTCGGTTCAGATGTGACCTCGGTTCAGATGTGACCTCGGTTCTGATGTGACCTCGGTTCAGATGTGACCTCGGTTCAGATGTGACCTCGGTTCAGATGTGACCTCGGTTCTGATGTGACCTCGGTTCTGATGTGACCTCGGTTCAGATGTGACCTCGGTTCTGATGTGACCTCGGTTCAGATGTGACCTTGGTTCTGATGTGACCTCGGTTCTGATGTGACCTCGGTTCTGATGTGACCTCTGTTCAGATGTGACCTCGGTTCTGATGTGACCTCGGTTCTGATGTGACCTCGGTTCAGATGTGACCTCGGTTCTGATGTGACCTCGGTTCAGATGTGACCTCGGTTCAGATGTGACCTCGGTTCTGATGTGACCTCGGTTCAGATGTGACCTCGGTTCTGATGTGACCTCGGTTCTGATGTGACCTCGGTTCAGATGTGACCTCGGTTCAGATGTGACCTCGGTTCTGATGTGACCTCGGTTCTGATGTGACCTCGGTTCAGATGTGACCTCGGTTCTGATGTGACCTCGGTTCAGATGTGACCCTGGTTCTGATGTGACCTCGGTTCAGATGTGACCTCGGTTCAGATGTGACCTCGGTTCAGATGTGACCTCGGTTCAGATGTGACCTCGGTTCTGATGTGACCTCGGTTCAGATGTGACCTCGGTTCAGATGTGACCTCGGTTCAGATGTGACCTCGGTTCAGATGTGACCTCGGTTCAGATGTGACCTTGGTTCTGATGTGACCTCGGTTCTGATGTGACCTCGGTTCAGATGTGACCCTGGTTCAGATGTGACCTCGGTTGAGATGTGACCTCGGTTCTGATGTGACCTCGGTTGAGATGTGACCCTGGTTCTGATGTGACCTCGGTTCTGATGTGACCTCAGTTCAGATGTGACCTCGGTTCAGATGTGACCTCGGTTCAGATGTGACCTCGGTTCAGATGTGACCTTGGTTCTGATGTGACCTCGGTTCAGATGTGACCTCGGTTCAGATGTGACCCTGGTTCAGATGTGACCTCGGTTGAGATGTGACCTCGGTTCTGATGTGACCTCGGTTGAGATGTGACCCTGGTTCTGATGTGACCTCGGTTCTGATGTGACCTCAGTTCAGATGTGACCTCGGTTCAGATGTGACCTCGGTTCTGATGTGACCTCGGTTGAGATGTGACCCTGGTTCTGATGTGACCTCGGTTCAGATGTGACCTCGGTTCTGATGTGACCTCGGTTCTGATGTGACCTCGGTTCAGATGTGACCTCGGTTCTGATGTGACCTCGGTTCTGATGTGACCTCGGTTCAGATGTGACCTCGGTTCAGATGTGACCTCGGTTCAGATGTGACCTCGGTTCTGATGTGACCTCGGTTCTGATGTGACCTCGGTTCTGATGTGACCTCGGTTCAGATGTGACCTCGGTTCAGATGTGACCTCGGTTCAGATGTGACCTCGGTTCAGATGTGACCTCGGTTCTGATGTGACCTCGGTTCAGATGTGACCTCGGTTCAGATGTGACCTCGGTTCAGATGTGACCTCGGTTCTGATGTGACCTCGGTTCTGATGTGACCTCGGTTCAGATGTGACCTCGGTTCTGATGTGACCTCGGTTCAGATGTGACCTTGGTTCTGATGTGACCTCGGTTCTGATGTGACCTCGGTTCTGATGTGACCTCTGTTCAGATGTGACCTCGGTTCTGATGTGACCTCGGTTCTGATGTGACCTCGGTTCAGATGTGACCTCGGTTCTGATGTGACCTCGGTTCAGATGTGACCTCGGTTCAGATGTGACCTCGGTTCTGATGTGACCTCGGTTCAGATGTGACCTCGGTTCTGATGTGACCTCGGTTCTGATGTGACCTCGGTTCAGATGTGACCTCGGTTCAGATGTGACCTCGGTTCTGATGTGACCTCGGTTCTGATGTGACCTCGGTTCAGATGTGACCTCGGTTCTGATGTGACCTCGGTTCAGATGTGACCCTGGTTCTGATGTGACCTCGGTTCAGATGTGACCTCGGTTCAGATGTGACCTCGGTTCAGATGTGACCTCGGTTCAGATGTGACCTCGGTTCTGATGTGACCTCGGTTCAGATGTGACCTCGGTTCAGATGTGACCTCGGTTCAGATGTGACCTCGGTTCAGATGTGACCTCGGTTCAGATGTGACCTTGGTTCTGATGTGACCTCGGTTCTGATGTGACCTCGGTTCAGATGTGACCCTGGTTCAGATGTGACCTCGGTTGAGATGTGACCTCGGTTCTGATGTGACCTCGGTTGAGATGTGACCCTGGTTCTGATGTGACCTCGGTTCTGATGTGACCTCAGTTCAGATGTGACCTCGGTTCAGATGTGACCTCGGTTCAGATGTGACCTCGGTTCAGATGTGACCTTGGTTCTGATGTGACCTCGGTTCAGATGTGACCTCGGTTCAGATGTGACCCTGGTTCAGATGTGACCTCGGTTGAGATGTGACCTCGGTTCTGATGTGACCTCGGTTGAGATGTGACCCTGGTTCTGATGTGACCTCGGTTCTGATGTGACCTCAGTTCAGATGTGACCTCGGTTCAGATGTGACCTCGGTTCTGATGTGACCTCGGTTGAGATGTGACCCTGGTTCTGATGTGACCTCGGTTCAGATGTGACCTCGGTTCTGATGTGACCTCGGTTCTGATGTGACCTCGGTTCAGATGTGACCTCGGTTCTGATGTGACCTCGGTTCTGATGTGACCTCGGTTCAGATGTGACCTCGGTTCAGATGTGACCTCGGTTCAGATGTGACCTCGGTTCTGATGTGACCTCGGTTCAGATGTGACCTCGGTTCAGATGTGACCTCGGTTCAGATGTGACCTCGGTTCAGATGTGACCTCGTTCTGATGGAGCCA